>NW_007727881.1:255409-257126 GCF_000696425.1 Galeopterus variegatus | reverse complement strand
GCCGCTGCGCTTCCCAAGCGGCGCACTGTAGCAGTGCGTCACCGGGCCGGCCCTATTGTTAATCTCTTACTGTGCCTGATTTATAAATTATTGGAAAACACAGTATACAAGTGTATAGGATTTGATACCATCCACAGTTTTAGGCACTCACTGGAGGTCTTAGAACAAATCCCCCACGGATACGGGGGGAGTACTGTATTCATGTATTTCTTAACTTTCTGGTTCCACAATTTGTTTCTGTCTCACCGTGTATCTTCTTTGGCCCAGCCCTGAAAACACTCATTTTTTCAGGAAATGCTAGCTTCTTTTAGTGGACATCTAGGTGCAAGGTATGATCATCACTATTGGGAGATCATGATTTCCATGGCTTGATAGAGCTAGAGACTATCTGTAGAAGACAGAGAAAGGTAGATACATGACAAATGACACATAGACGATAGATAGAAAGGTAGGTAGGTAGGTAGCTAGATGGATGTAGGTAGGTAGGTAGATTGCTAGATAGAAGGGTGATAGATACACTGCTCACAGAATGGCAGAGAATAATAAGGATACATCCAAAGACAGATACAAGCAGCCTGCAGCCCAACTTGAGCATCAAATTTGACCCACCAGCCAAATTTAAACTTTAAAATACATTATGACAATAAAATATTATATCTAATTGATTAAAGTAGGAATCCATGAGTCTATGCAGATTTAGATAAATACGTAAGCAAACAGATAAATAAATGGAAAGCCTAACCAGGAATGGGATATGTACATAGTCTCAAAACATTTCTCCACAAAGTAGGACAAATTGACATCATGCACCACCTGCTGGGATGCTACAGGAAGAAGACAGCATCCTTCTGTGATATTCTTGCCCGAGTTGAATAAGCTGACTCTAAAAATGAGGAAAGAACAGGTACTCTACAAAACAACTAGTGTTGAACATTCAAAAGTGTCAAGGCCATGAAAGTCAAGGAAAGACTGAGAAACTGTTACAGACTGAAGGAGCTAGAGACATGAAAACTAGGTGCCGTGCATGATTCTGAACTGGATTCTTTTGCTCTGAAGGACACAGTTTGGACAATTGGTGACACTTGAATTGGGTCTGAGAATTTTATGGTGCTATCAAGTTATGTCTCCTTATAGAAAATGACCACTAAAGTATCCAGAGTAATGGGGCATCAATCTCAAATGGTCCTGGGGGAAAAAAGTTATCCACACTGTTCCGGCAACTTTTTGTTAAATTGAAATTGTTTCAAAATAAAAAAGTTTAGAAATTATTTTAAAAACTTCTTATTTTTTAAAAAATCCAGAACCAGTTTTAAAAAGAAAGGAAAAGATGAGACAGGAAAAGAGATATAAACAAGCAAGCTTCATATCCAGGAATTCTATCCTGTTGCATGTAGGTGGTAAGGTTTGGGGAATTAATGCTGATGCCAGGGCACATTTCAGTGACCGTGCAGGCAGTAAAGTCACACACTGAAAATTATAAGTTTACATCTTAAGCAATTCTTTGAACCAATCAAATGTAAATTCATTCCAAAATTTTCATTTAGAGCTAATAGGTAGTTCCCATGAACTAAATTGAATAATTTAGTAACATTTACCTCTGCATTTGCTAAGTACTATTGTCCCAAATATTTGAAAAATCTCACAAATCTAACTTTCTGAAAAATCAGGGCAAAGCATACAATTTCAACTTTAGACCGTTCATACTCCATTACCTTGT
>NW_007727881.1:183935-254322 GCF_000696425.1 Galeopterus variegatus | reverse complement strand
GTTTTTGATTGTTTGGTTTTGGCTAACTCTAAAAACAAAAATAAAATGTCTAGGATAAAGAGTCTCCATTCTCCTCCATGGAATTATGGTACTGGAGAGTCTTAAGGAAACTAAGAGTTTGACGTACAATACAGTAATCATTTATGTAAGGTTTATACGCTCATTAATATAACAAAAAATTGTTGAGTATCTCCTGTGTACCAGGCACTGAAGATAGAGGAATAAAAGTTTTCAGTCTTTCAAGAAGGAAAACATTAAAAAATAATAATCACAACTGAATGAAGTGGATAATGCTATCACATAGAAAATAATGTGTGGGAGAGGAAGATCAATCAGGGAAAGCTGTGACTAAAACCTGAAAGATAAAAATACGGTGTCACAGAAGAGATGTGAGTTGGATGAAGCATGAGAAAGAAGTGCGAGTATCACAAGCAGAGGAAACACATAGGTGAAGACCCACGGATGGGAGCAAGGGTGGAATATTCCAAAGGAGAAATGTCCAGAATAACTGGCACATCCACTGTTAGCAAAAACATCTGTGCCATATGGTTGTCTGTATTCTACTTGAATACTTCCAGTGACTAGAGGTTTGCTACTTCACGAGACATCTTCATCAGTGGACAACTCATACTGTCTGATATTTTTACTTACACTAAGGTGAAATCTTCCACTCATTTTTCTAAGTTTGGCCTCCTCTTCCACATAAGAATTCTACAAGTGTTTGAAGAGAGACAAAGTCCCCTTTCCTCCTAGGTACCTTCAACAATTCCCTGTAAATATGTTGTTTCAAAATATCTTCCCCAGGATGAATGAATTCTTGTTGTCAAGTGGTCTTGTCGGAATTTAATATAGCACTTCAAAAGATAAGAGCTAACACACATCGACTACTGAGAATGTACAAGGTGCTACGTTAAACACTTAACACGCATATCTCATTTGACGTAATCACCTCATTTTTTCTTGTAGATGAGAAAATAGAAACTTAAAGAGACTAGATAACCCTTCTTTCCACAGTCACTAAGCAGCAGAACTGGTGTTGGAACCCAGGAAGTCTGGCTTCAGCCCCAGCACAGTTAGTCATTAAGTTATATAGCTAAATCACTACACAATAGATTACAGGCTCTCTTTGATCTGAATACTATACTTTTATTAGTTTACTCTGTGAAAGCATTGAAAGTCATTTAAAAGTTCTCCTGCAGCCTAGGATCATAACTTTTTATTACAGACTTGAAAATTATAATTGCCCAATCTTCCATATATAAAGCCCTGTCCCTTCCTTTTCTATTTCTTTCTTTCTGTGTTGTTCTATGAGACAAGGATGACTTACTTGATGGTAGCAAATGGTTTACATTATGAAGTAAGATCTTGATACTTAAGATCTGGAATAAACTTTAGTTCCCATGAGGAACCTTAGTTTCCCGCTGAGAAACCTTAGCTTTCCCATGAGGAAATAAAAATAGCATAAAATTCTTAACAAATTAAGCTTTCTGCTATTCAACACTGCCACTCATATAAATGACTCGTCTAAAAACTGGGATCAAGAAACTCTTCTGAAATCCATACTCACAGAGTACAATAATAATGCATTTTGGAGACTGGTGAAATTTTTCCAATGTATATGGAAACAGCACGTTTTTATTGGATTTTAAGCCAATCTGTTTCTCTATTGCTTCCATTTCTGAAACATCTTCACCTCATTTACTTTTCATTAATTGGCTAAATTAATAAAATGTGCCTGTTTATTATGTGTTAGGGACCATAATCAGCAGGTAGAACTAAAAGTTTTGAGCAATTAAAAGGGATTAAGGAAATAAATGGTTCCGATCCAGGAGAGGTCAAAGAGATTGGAACATTTGACAAAATAGTTAAGTATATTGTGCAGGACCTAGTTTATTTTAATCTAATTTAAAATTAAATTCCGAATTAGGGGTTAAATCCTAAATTGCTTTCATCGAAAAATGATTTTAATGCATAGACCAACCTGCTCCAAAATTTTGAAGCCAAGCTTCCCTCCTCTTTTTCTAGGTGGGGATTGGGGGAGGAAATGTCAAACTTGATCCAAAATGTCAGACTTTAGCAGATTGTGGGAATGTCTGTTAGAAAAACTAGTTCTGTCATCAACTGTGCTAGTGTGATCCACTATCTAAACAGTTACAACAGAAAATGAACAACTAAAGTTAATTTTCCTCCTTCAGGTCAGAAGGCTGGAATTAGGTTCCACTTCGGTAGAGATTTGAAGTCACTCCTTGATAAGCCTATTTAGGACCCATCTTCTTAATGGAAAATAAGCTGTTATCTTGTATTATCTAGTCTTCCAGCCCGCATCTCTCTACTGTCTCAGAATCTGTTTCCTGTCATTAACTAGCATCTCATTAAGTGAGCCTCCTTGTCGCTAACCATCTCTGCTGGCATGTTACTCCATTTTTCCATTATTTTAAAAGTTAAAGTAGAAGCCCAGCATGGTAGCAACTGCATTGAATTGATTTTCTCTATCACCTGACATTCCTGTTGGTGCTTAATGTATTTTTTTCACTCTCCTTTAGTTTTCATTCTTTTGCCATATAATTGAGAATTGGTATTACCACAAATATTAAAAAACAGCAATATCTAAGGCCTCCTTAGAAGATATGATCTCTTTCTTTTTTGGTGGGCTGGACTCTGAGCAGGGATCAGAGAATGTTAGAGAAGAAAACCCAGCTCAGGAGCAATAGAGAAGGAGCTGGAGAGAATAGATTGGAAAGAGAATAGATTGAATAGAGAATACTGGAAAGAATAGATCTATGGTTGGGAAAATACGACTTTGGTCCTTAAATTCACTGTGGGACCTTGTATAAGTCCCTTGAGCTCTCTGGGACCCCGTAAAATTAAGTCAGTTAGATAATCCCAAATATTCCAGAATTCTGATATTCGATTTTACAAAAAAGATAGATATTTACTCCAAAAACAATTTTGAAGGAGGTCACCAGTTAAAGATCCCTTTTTTCGTAGCCAAGCTAAATATTTAGCTTCTTTCTTTCTCTTTCTGTTTCTCAGACTGTATAACTGTATCTCTTCTCTCACTTTCTATTCTAGCATATACTTTTATAATAAATATATTTTCTCAGTAATCCCCAATCTACCTTCATATTTTCATTATATATTTCTTTATTTTTCTCTCTCTTTTTTTTCTTGTACTTCATTTGTTTCTCCATTAACATATTTCTTACTTCTTCCTCTATAGACTATTCTTCCCACCAACCGGCTTTCTGATGGAATCTCTAAAAAAACTTCATGGCGGTGAAGCTGACATTTTTCTCCAACATTCTGTAAGTAGTATACATTGGAAAGTGTCACACAACTTAATTTCTACTTTCCTGGGCATAAAAGCATATTTTTAAGGTAGTGTTTTCAGAATGATTAAATAGATAGAGATTAAAAAATACTTGCATTTTAAAGGACTGCTTGATTGATGACCAAGTCCAGTTTTTACAAAAAGACTATGTCTTCTCAAATTTATATGCACCTTCTCTTCACATTTCCCTGTCTTCTAATTTGTCTATATTTTCTCTTTTCCCAATTTTTTTCATTTTATCTATTTTTATATCTTTGACCCTAACTTTCCAATCTCCTATTTTCTCATTTTTTTTCCTCTTAAGAGTAATGCTACCACACATACAGATATATCCTGTCTACTGGTGTACTGGATTCTTCTTTCCAACCAAGACACTGGGCTACCCACAGGCAAAATTACAAAGAGCAAAATGTATCTTTCTTTGCCCTCTTGCCTTCCACTTAGAACTGTGTTTCCTTCTCCTTTTGCCACTATCATCTTCTACACATCTCTCGTGTCCTCTGGTTGATCATAATGAATCCTGGTGGGCTTTTTGGATGGTCCCAAATTCTGGACTTTTTCTGACCTCACTTCCTGCAACAAGGCAGCCATCCTGAGTCCCATTCTCTCTAGGAGCACTTAAGATCCGAATCATTCCATATTCCCGAATGACTTAATAGCTCATATATTCACCTTCCCCAGGAAAAGTATAATTACCAGAGGCTTTGGGGGACTATAGCTAAATGGAAACAATACAAGGTATCATAGTGAAAACACATTTAGCACACCTGATTTGCATCTCTTCAAAGTGCACCACCGTGTCCTGCAGAAACTGACTAAAATAGAGAAAAACCCTGAAGTAGAAAATTTATATACCCACTACTCTACAGATGAGAAAGTAACTTGTCATTAACATTTCTAAAGGTAAAATTTTTCAATGAAAAAAATTTGTTCACTTGAGATTTCTGAGTGGTTTTTTTTTAATATGTGTAATTTTTTAGGAACTTTTTAATGTGAATTTTTTTCTCTTTCCACATGCCATTCTTCTGGATTTTCTTTAAGCATTAATCTGAACAAAATAACACACACACATTGCACCAACTCCTTCAATAATGTATTTGCCAAGTGTCTCACCATTTATAAAGCACTTTGAAATACATTAGATTTCGTTCTTCCCGTCACTATGAGTTAGACACAGAAGACCTCCTGCCCACTTTACAATGGGAAAACCAATGCTTAGAGAAATTGTCATTTGCCACTTAAGTCGATGTGAGAGCAGTGACAGGACCCCGACTCTGACCACATCCACATACTCAGGACTCTTCCTGCTGCATGCCACACACAATCAACCACATGATAATAATACGGGAAGTTTTTCATTTGTGTTTCTTTTCCAGTTAAAAGCAAAAATATTAATGATTTCATAATTATACGGGAAGTTTTTCATTTGTGTTTCTTTTCCAGTTAAAAGCAAAAATATTAATGATTTCATAATTTGGGGTCCAAACCCCACACCCATGCAATCACATGACACCCTATGATTTTAAACCCTACCCACCAAATTCACAAAGGTGAGTGAACGTTTACTTCTTACTCTTAATACACACATGAGAGCATTCAAATAAAATGTCAGGCACTGCAAGCAAGCCTCAAGTGAGATAAGGTGCAGAGACAAAGTGTTGGTCTATATGACGCATATTATTTGCATAATATTTATATTACTCATTCAAGGCTGGGAATTACCACTCTAAAATGAAGTATACTGAATACTTTTTTGGATTTCCCTCGTGTTCATACATTCTTCTGAATATATGACAATTCACAGAAACCAGTTCCTTTCTCAGTCTCCCTGGATTAGATCTGGTGAGGGTTTAATAGCTGGCTTTGTAATTTAAAAAAGCAAATATTAATGTAAGAGCACAAGAATGTTTCAATGAGCAAAGAGAAGACAGACTGTAGCAGTAAATTAAGTGATTCAATGGTACTCTTAAAACATGGCACATATCTATACTCTTGTTTGGCATTTCCGGTAAATAATTTTTAGATACTAAAATCTCTTGGAAGCTTTTCTATACTAAAGCCTTCAAAACATTTCTATTCTATATCTTACTTTTCAACCAAACTTTCTATTGCTTTTGGTCTTCCAGTATATTTCTTCCCATTCACTGCACCTTTATAAATAATACTTTGCTTTTTTTCATCCCATTTTTTACTAAATACATTAAGAAAAATTCTGAAAGCATTTTGGCCTGAATCCAGAACTCAACACTAGTTCCAATTCAACCAGTAACAAGGCATATCCTTTTCTTTGCCCAGGGCATGTCCTGGTTTACTCTTTTAACTTACTGAAGTCAAAAGGCTGTTTGGGGGGCATGTTAACACACGCCCCATTAGGTATAAGACAGAGATATGAAGTCGAAACGTCTTACTTACTGCTTTGGAAAATGCCTTGAAACTCTTCTCTTTTTACTTCTCATTAACATCACAGTTTAGGATTGCCTGGAGTACTGCCCCGTGCCTCACACCCCACCCTTTTTTTAACTCACCGGCTGCCTTTTGACCCCCAGCCAATTTTTCCAGACCAGGATCTGAAGCTGATGAAACTGGGAAGCCATCCTTCATACACCCAAATGAGATAGTCCCTCTGTTTTCCTCCACTCCTATGAAGAGTTGATGCCCCGTCCAACTTGCTGTGTGAGAGAGGGTCAGTAGCCTTTTCACGGCATAGCTTCCTTGGGGGCTGGGGTAAGAAACCCACAGTTCAGTTGTTCCTGCTGGATTTTTCCCTGTGGTTAATCCTTAACCAAGAAGCAAGTCTCAACCAACTCTTCTTCCAAAACAAGGACCTAGATCACTGTCTTTCGGTGGCTCCTGCTTATTTTAAAATAACATCCAGTTAGTACTTGTTGCTTGAAGTCCAGACTCGAGGGAGAATGAGTATCATTCAGATAATGCTCCACTATAAAAAAAAAAAAAAACCTGAACCCACACCTCCTACTCTCCATGATATTAACTGCCTATCCACACCTTCAGGAAGGTGTCACCTGCACTATGCGCGTCATAAGGAATTAGGTGGGACCCTTGCCAGGCCAGTAGGACTTGTCCTACATTCTCTTGCCTTCTTTCCTGCACACAGTGCCTTCTCCAGCAGAGGCAGCGCACAGACAGCATTTTACAGACTCTGGGCTCAGTGACTCTCACAATGTTTAATGTGTCATTAGGATGTCTTCAGTAAATAAGGCCGGAGCTGAAAAGCTCTAAACCTTAGCCAGTCATCAAATATAGTAGGGAAAGTATCGATCTTTAACCTAAAGTTGAATGTTTTGATTTGAGGGAAAGTGACTATGTGGCTAGGTCTCACCTTCTATCACAATTTACTAGGGTAAGCATGATGCAGAAAATGAAAGATAGGCTGTAGGTGACATAATGCCATGCAGTGGATTCCCTCATTTTGGGTGTGGAGATTCATGTGTCTATTACAGGAAAGCCATGTTATTTCAGGCTCTTATGGTTAAAGTGGACATAAGCCAACCAGGGATATTTCTACTGTCACCTCTACCTGGGATACACTTCTCCCTCTCCAGGCCCCTACCTTTCAAAATTATCCTCAAGTTAACATCTTTCATGAAGACTTTTTAGATACACCCCATAGGATATATTCTCTCCTGTCTTTGAATCCAGCATAGTTATTTGTGACTATCTCTGTCAAGGAACTTAATTTTTTTTACCTTATTGTTATCTTTGTATGTCTTATTCTTCCCACTAGTTTATACATTCTTTGAGGACATGGACTATTTGATATCACAGTACGTTACCTATGAGGAGTGACCGATAGTTGCTGCTGAATGTAACTGAACAGACTGTGGGAGCCAAGGCTGGTTTGGTGAAGCTCCCCTAATCTTGACACCTTGCCCTGACTAATCCACGCTCTACTTGCAAAATCAGTTAAAGCATTGTTAGAGTTCCCCCTTCCAGCCCAGAGTGAGTGCTGGCTCAGCTTCCTGGTCTCCATGCCGACCGTGCAAAGTTGATGGCAGCCAGCCTGGGGCTGCCTGGAGCCCTGATGGCACATACTCATTACCTCAGCTTTGGCTTTGTCCCTGCAAGTCTCTCCAAGACCAGTCCCCCTGAGGCAGTCAGTCTCGAATATCTGGAATTTGGCCCTTTCATTTTTTCCTGCAGACAGTGAAAGACAAGGTAGTCTTCTGACAGCAGAGGACCTCCCACATAACGCCCTCCTTTGGCACTCCTGGGAGGCAGCATCCAAGATTTGTCTGGCTTTCACAGTCCTTTAGTATCACTTCAGCCCCTGATCTCTGCCTTCTTTCACTGCCATCTGTCACAGTCTACAACTCAGTAATGGTTTGGTTCACAAATAAACCTTGTTATGAAGACAAAGTGGGATTTAGGGATGTGACTCTACACGGTGAGGGACATTATAGGCACAGAGTTACTTTATTCCGTCAGATTACTTCAAGGATACGGTACTGACTCACCTTGTGGCTGATGCAGGTCAGAGGTCAGCCCAAAAAGTTCTAAATGGTTTCTCCCAGCAGCTGATTGCCACCTCTCCAGTGTAATCAGACAGATGTTTCATTTGTTTAAGTTTGGTTAAGCCTCTCTCAAGGCTGTCCTCTTGCCTAGACACTTTCATCCACTACCTCTCATTTTCTAATGAAGATAATGTATTTTATTACAACCCGTGACTTCCCAGGAGATCTATTTCTTCAGGGTAATTTCAAAGTTGTATATTAGGTGTTTAATATGCACGAGATTTTTCTTTGTACTTGAAGGTACACTTTGTCACAGCTCCAAATAGCACACATACTTCCTTGGAGACTGGGGCAATCTTTCACTAGACATAATTCAAAATAGTTTAAGTTGAGGTAGATAGACAAGCAGACTTTCCAATTTTGCCCCATTCTGACTATCTAGATGTCAGCATCTATATTGACAATATCTGATTCTAGTATCTCCTTTAAGTTTGCAAATTTCCTTTAAAAGGTAATTTTTTAAACATTCTCTTTTAAAAGATGTCAATGTTAGGCAATGACTTCCCTGACTGAAAAGTCATTCCCTAACATGAATCTTGGAAGGTATAGCTTACATAAATCAGGAATCATAAACTCTATTTAGAGCAGAACCTGAAGTAATTATTAGAACAACTAAGAGGAAACAGGAGAAAGAATGTGCAGGAATATTAAATATTGTGATTTCTATCTTTTTTGCACAGAGGAGGATGTAGCTTTGTACCCTACTCCTGATTGTAGGTTTGGGTACTACCACCAAACATTTTAGGATTTCCCCTTTGGGAAGACAAGACTAATTGGGAACCAGAAATAATCTGCACTCAGGATACACAGCTGCTGGAAAAAAAATTTTTTTAAAGCAAAAAGGTAAAATGAGTAGCAAATAAACAGAGGCAAATTTAGAACAATACAATACATGAAAAAACGTATGTACCAGTAAGCTGTTACAGATTTTTTTCTTACAATTGTACTGAGAAGTGAATATTACTCTACTTGGCAGGGCTATTGTGATCTGCCACACTATGCTTGGTCATTCCAGTGTTTCTGCCAGAGGCCAGCAGACCCTGGGCCCAGTGACTCTGACAAGTTGTCTTCAGGCGTGACTTCCAAGTCTCAGTCCACAATACTCACCTAATCTCCCTTTCTCTGCTGTTGGTGACTCTACTCTTCTGAGATCAACAGATGCACCTCTTTATCAAGCAAGGAGTCATCTCATCTACCTGAACTTAGGCAGTGTTCGATTTTGCATGCTCATTTCACTAGCAGTAAAAACAGATATATAGCTTTATCATGGAATCCCAGGATTCTGGAGTTCTGTTTTCCTGAGCTCTAGTAATTACAAATTTTAAGAACAGTTCAGTCAGCCCAAATTTAACTAAGCCATACCCAGAACTAGTTTTGAACATGCATGGTTATTCTTCTGAGGTTGCTCTTATCTAGAGCCCTCCTGAGTCACTTTGCTTACTGGACATAGCTAGAACGATGGCTCTGCCAAGCGTGCACAATTTTGGGAGTGCTGGGGCTCCAAGAGTATTGGATGTGGCAGCACTTGCCAGTCAATCAGGTACGTAGCACACTCCAGGACCAGAGCAGGAAGGCATCGGTCTAACCACAAATAGAATATTGATGTGACTGAAACACATTAATTTGTTTTAATAGTATTTATTAAAGATCTCCATTAGTAATAATAGGAATAATAAAAATAATTACTAGACTACAAAGCTCCATCCATCTAACTTGTCACTGTATAATAAGAATCTAGCATAGGTCCTGCCCCATAGTAAGAGGTCAATTAATGCTTATTGAATAACTGAGTAGCAAATACTAAGCACCTACTGAATCATCACAGGAGCCCTGTCATACAGAAACTGTCATTATCGCCATTTTCTGAGAAAGTGACATTCAGGGGTACCATAACTTGCCTAGGTTCACCCAGTTAGGAGTGGGGACAGTGGGAACAACACAGAGGGAGCTCAAACCCATTGTCCACACTTTTCATATCTGTGCTGTGTTGTCTCCAATCCCATGTACTACACTCCACAGGAAAAGCTGAGAAGGAAACAACTTCAGGGTTTTTCCTGGTTCTCTAAGGGCCTATAAATCACTTGTAGAGATTTTTGAAAGTACACATATGAAAAGTAATTGCCAAAATGAGTGCACAAAGAATAATCGCTCCAGGAATTCGGGAAAAGGAAGGCTCCTCCTTTAGGCTTCTTGGTCAAGCATCAAATCACTCGCCAGCCTGGCTCTTGCCAGCTTCATCAGGTGTGTCCCCCACCCGCAGCCATCCCTCCTGCCATCTGCTGTCATGCCTTAGATGACAACTGTTCCATTTCAGGCCCTGGTCATACTGTTCCCTCTGCCTGAAATGAAACCATGTTCATTCTCGAATGACCCACTGAGGTTGTACTTCCTCTCTGAAGCCTTTTCCAGCACTTCCACTCACCACACCCCCACCTCCAGGGAATTAATCAGTCTTCCATCTGTTTTCCCATAGACTTTGTTCGTACAGATAGTCAACTCCCTTCTACTACCTTCTATTATACTCAGTCTGTCTTCCCATCTACACTCTGAGCCCCTTGAATACGAGTCTTATGGAACTCCAAGAGAGGAGGATGAGCTCTATATCCCTGTAGAATTGTGAGAACTATGTCCTGATTAGATCTAAAAGCTGGGCTGAAGTAGTAAAAAACAGAGTTGAAGAGTTAGAGACCTACAGCGAAAGAACAGAGGATTCCGTATTGAGGGTTAGAATGCGAAGTTCCTGGTAACGCTTCCAAAGAGAGAGAGTATGATAAATCTGATGCTGTGGGAAGATGAAAGTATTAGTAGAATAAGACATTAGTCAAAGTCAAGACATGAAACCCCCATTTTGACTGGGAAAAAAAGTGGAAATGTGTTAATGGTGAGGCAAAATAGTTTAGGAACTTTTCGTTTGTTTATTTAGGAATTTTAATGGCAACCAGAGCACAATTTTACTTCTTGACCTCCAAACTGTTTTTGTCTGCAGCATCAGTGACAACTTACTTTTTTTTTTCTTTTTAACCATCAATTGGCTTTTACGTTAAGGTGCTATGGGGTGCTCACCCCGTACAGGATCAAATCTTTATGACAAACCTGTGAAGTCAATATTATTGTCTCTGCTCTACAGATGAGAAGGCATAGGTCAAGTAGCTTCCCTGGCCACACAGCCAATGAGTGTCAGAAGAGCGACTTGAACCCAGGTCTCTGTGTCTGCAAAGCCTGTGTTCCAATATGCCCTCATAAAGCCAGCATGGGTAAGAAAACACAGCAGAAGCATGCATTTAACCCAGGTGGAAATGTGCAATAAGCTGAGAAATTGAAGCTAACTCATAGCAAAAATAACAGCATCCTTTTTTTATGGGGAGGGTGGGACTCCACCCAAGGATTAAGAAAACAAGGCACCAATTGCTAACACCTCATTACCTAAGATCCACCTGTGATGTAAGGCGTTGATAGTCGAAGCTATGAAGCAGGTAGGTGTGGGGAAGGTATCAGATTCAGGATTTTCAGGTGTTTATCAGTACTGAGACACTCCAGTGATAATGTAGACAGAAAAATGGTGTCAAGAAACAACTGGTAAAACTCTAATCCATAAAACCAGAAAGCAAGACATATGTTAAGGGAGCTTAAACAAGATTCACTCACTCAAAGCTAAGTTATAGGCATCTTGTCCATCCAAGATGATATAATGGTACGCAATTCCCCATCACAAGTAACACAGTCATGTCAGAAAGCAAGTCTGACAAACCAACTGATTGTCTTACTTACCACTGAGCTGTGTAAGTATGGGAATTTCAGGGTGATTTATAGTCTTGCAAAGAATTACTCACCCACTCACCCAAGGTGAGTAATAATCTGCTTGGTTAAACTGGTAAAGTATGTTGAATTAATTAATTTTACTACATGTGTTGCTGTAACTTGTGTGTATAAGAAATAATGGAAGGCTGCAAAATTTGGTACATTTATGGCCAACCTATTAAAACTGAAAAAAGATTTGAGGTAGGGTATTAAGAAGGATCAGTCCCCTGTTTTTTGCAGTGTTTTAATCAATTCTCCAGAGGAAAAAATGAAATATAAAAATGAAAAATACTATCATTTTCTTCACCTCAACTTATATTTTTCCACTTATAAAACCTAAAGCAACTTAAAAGATAAATCTATGTATTTATCTAGTATCACTTCTTACTTTATGGAAAAAAAATACAACAAACTAATTTCTGGACATTGTCATCTTCAGGGACTGGCCTGTTCCCACAGCAATTAGAAAAAGATTATCACAAATATTAAAGGTTTCTATATTTATGTGGCAGCATGCATTCTCTTGGATACAATAGAATCTGTCTTAGAACAGATGGGTTTTCTTAAATAAGCTAGAAAATGATCATTCCTAGCTTTCTAAAATTCAACCTTCAGTGTAGGAAAAATAAGTCACCCTATTATCTGTTCCCTCAATCTTTAGCAGCACACAATTTTTCCATATGTTTACTATGTGCAATTACTACTGAATTACTTTGAAAAGATTAGACTGGAGGAGAAGAGACTGGCCAGTGATTTTAATTCAAATCAATAATAAAATATTTTAGTTGAATAGTGGCCAGTCTAATTGGCCAGTCTACAGAGAATTAAGGTCTTTGTTTTTGTGCCCCTTTATATGACCTACTTTAATAGTACTTCCTTTCATCAGGCCCCCACAAGCAATGTTTTGGAAGCAGAGGAGAAGGAAAGATATTAGAGAGAAATGAAAAGTAACAATTGATTGTCATATATACTGGTATCTGATAGTTTGACTTCTGAACAAGAGAATGTATCCTTTAAATAGCGTACAATAAATTCACAAGTCCACACTCAAAAATATCTATTTTTGTATGTGTTTGTATAGACACAAATATATACCCATATATACTTCTTTACAAATAGGTAGCTAGAGATACAAAGCATATGCATAGGTAAAGAAACCTTCACAAAATTTTAGTCATTATATAAGCAAACATGGATTGTAAATGTGAAGAAAATGGTATATAATAAAAATGAAACATCTGGCTCTCCAGATATGCATTTTAATGAGTGTTTTAATGATAGAATGTGACAAACAGAGCATATGGCCATGTTATCAATAAAGTCTTGCTACAGAAAACTGGACATATATTTTGAACCAAATTTTGTAGCATATAGATTCACCCACTGTATTTTTCTAAACACACCAATTCACATCCATTTTTAATTAAATAACTACACATTCATTAATTTTTATTATGATTGTGAACATCAACTTTATATATTAACCCTTTTTTAGGGGCAAGCACTCACATGCAACACAAAATGAATATATCTCATTCTAAAATAATAATTTGATAGCAATGAAGTTAATCTTACCCATTCTGTTACTACCAGTGCTTTCTTTCTGGACCATTGAATTGTTTAGAAAGCCAGTTGTGATCTATACGTAGATTATAATAAAAAAAAAAAAAGAAATTTGTCCAAAACTCTTTGGGAGGCTTGCACAAAATTTCCTACCACTGAGGCTGTTACGGGAAACAATCTCTTTCTCACCTACCAATTGACCTTCAAATCTTCAACCTCCCTCCAATAATGAAAGTTCATTGCTCAGAGCAAACATCAAGTACACCAGGTATTTTGTGTAGCACAAGGAGACTATGAAACAGTTCTGTTGATGCTGTGGTTTTGCAGCCCGAGGAAGTCATTGGCAAGATGACATTTTGATGTAGCAACTTCATTTGTTAAACTAGGGGCCGTGTGAGAAATGTCAAACCATGCTGAAGGAGAAGGCACTAACTTACTACAAGGGGTGAGAATGCTACAAGGGCTTATTTAAAGGAGAATTGTTCTGACTAACAAGGAAGCAGAGAATTTGGGGGGAAAATGCAGAGGGACTCTACTGAAGGGACAGGTGTTGACCACTCTACCACTTCCTGGCTAGGCAGATTTCTGAAGATCAATTGTTTTATCTAGAAAGTGGAGTAGTAGCTATTATTGGTCCATAGACTTGTTGGGGAATTAAACTAAGAAATCAAACAAATGGAAAAAACCTAGATGTAAACTGAGGCCTCCCTGCCCCCCAGTTCCTGCATCTGTGCAAGTGGCTTGGATTAACACCCTACACAACCCAGATGAAAACTCGACCCATTGTTGGTGTATATTAATTTTAAAAACATACACATACATAAATTATTTTGTGAGTTTACTACTAATTGGAGATTAGTGGGGTCACAAATCATAGAGTGTATGGCCTCTTGCAATCTCCTCGGCTCACCGTTTTTCTTTCCCCCCTCTCATCTCCTTCTCTTCACTCCATTCTTCCTCCTCTCTTTTCAGGACAATTAAATTCCTCTCCTTTCTTCTGCTGAGTAATTTTACACCCTTCTTGGAAGCTTTGGTGCCTCCTGATCTTCAGACTCGAGAGGACTGCATTGACTTCCAAACTTATCAGTCTCTAGAATAAAGGTTGTTCTGTTTTCTTGCCATGAAAATGTTGGTGGCAGCTCCTAAAGGAGTAAAAATTTTACCAACTCCTTACAGTTAATTACTATTATTATTGGCTAAAATGATGCTTGATCAATCACTTGATCCTCCACAACAATGACAATCAAGGAAGACAATGAGATTAATTCCACAGCAATTTCAAACTCAAAGTAATATTCAATTACACATTAAGACACATGAAATATTGTCACTTTCTATTTTTCCTTATACTCAAGGCACTTTGAGTAGATGTGTAGACCTTTCTGGGAACCGTGACATATTCTTAGGGGCACATCATTTTTTTTTAACATTTAATATTTCGGTGTTTTCATATATATGATAGATACCCTTTGAAAAATTAAAGTCAGCCTATTCTGCTTCATCTGGATGATCCTGTATGAACAATTAGGTATGAAGTGATCACCTATGGTAGAAATGCTGAACCTTACAGTGAATTAATAAGATTAACTAACTTCTTATATCCTAATGTGAAAATGACAGCAGTTGTTACATATCTTCTATTGTAAATTCATAAGAATTATTAAATTCTTTATAAATCATAAAAGTAATACTTCCCTTTGGCTATATTTCATAGATGAAAATTTTCTTAGGTTTTTTATAGATATTAAGGCTCTGATTTGACATTATGGTGACAATATAGTGAAGCAAAGCAAATACTACTTTAATTGCAGTGGGTCAGTGATATAAGAAGGAGGTGGACTTAATACAGAAATTATACATTCATAGTAGTATTGAGCAAATGCAAGCAAATGCTTTTAAAAATGATAGTTTCAGCACAGAGCTGGCTAGCGACTGCTAAACAAAATCAGCAGTAAAGAACTTGCTCATGGCATTCTAAAAACTATTTGAGCATAAATCAAAGTTTCTTGATCATACTTTAAATCAAGAGAAGATAGCTCTTTGGAAAGTTCTCATTAAATATAAAGTCTAGGAGAGGCCACAGCCACCGCCGACCCCCTGGGACCCGAGGCAGCAGCAGAGCCACAGAGTTCCTGCTGCCCTCCACGCATGCAGGACCCCTAGGCCATCAACCAGGTGAGTTCCTGTCCCACGAGAGAGGCTGCAGCCACTGCGGACCCCCCAGGACTGAGGCAGCAACAGGCAGCCGAGCCTCAACAAAACTCCCTGATATTGCTCCAGACACCAGGGTAGAACAAGTAGACTGTGATAGCCTTACTCACAATGACTAAACACCATCAGAGAGATACTAGAAATATGAAAAACCAAGAAAATATGACACCTCCAAAGGAATACTCTCAAGGTCTAGACTCTATAGAACAGGAAGTCCTTGAAATGACTGACAAGGAATTTCAAGCAACAACCCTAAGGAAACTTAATGAGATACAAGAAGACTCAGTTAGACAACACAACGAAATGGAAAAAGTATACAGGACCTGAAAGAGGAAATGTACAAAGAAATCAATGTCCTGAAAAAAAATGTAGCAGAGCTTGTGGAGCTGAAGGATTCATTCAACGAGATAAAAAAAAAACAAAGAGCTTAAACAGGCTAGAACAAGCAGAAGAGAGAATTCCTGATCTTGAAGATGGCCTTTTCAAAGTAACCCAAGTGAACAAAAAAAAAAAGAAAAAGAAAAAAGAATTTTAAAAAATGAAGAAAACCTAAGAGAGATAGACCTTGAGGATGGCTTGTTTGAAATAACACAGGTGGATAAAAAAAGAAAAAAGAATTAAAAACTTGAAGAAGGTCAAAGAGAGATAGCAGACAAGCTCAAGTGCTCCAATATCCAAATCATGGGTATTCTAGAGGGGGAGGAAAAAGGAAATGCCATTGAAAACATATTCAATGAAACAATAGCAGAAAACTTCCCAGGTATAGGGAGAGATACAGATCTTCAGACACAGGAAGCTCAAAGATCTCCCAACATATTCAACCCCAGAAAGTCCTCTCCAAGACATGTTATAGTCAAATTGGGAAAACTCAAAGATAAAGAGAGAATCTTAAAACTGCAAGAGAGAAGGGGCAAGTCACCTATAAGGGAACTGCTATCAGACTAACATCAGACTTTTCATCAGAAACCCTAAAAGCCAGAAGAGAAAGGGATGATATGTTCAAAATACTAAAAGACAAAATTTCCAGCCAAGAATACTTCACCCAGCAAGGCTATCCCTCTGAAATGAAGGACAAATAGTACATTTCCCAGACAAGCAAAAACTGTGGGAGCTCACTACCACACAACCAGCCTTACAGGAAATTCTCAAGGGAGTGCTGGGTCTGATACCTGAAAAACAACCATCACTACCATGAATACTAAAGATACACCAAAACCCACTAGTAAAATAAAATGTTAACAATAAGAGAAAAAAAAAGTTTATCCACTATCTTAAAAAACCAACAAACACAGAAGACAATCAGTAAATCAGAAAGAAAGGAACAAAAGACACTTAAGACATCCAAACAAAAATCAATAAAATGCTAGGAGTGAATCAACACCCTTATATAACAACTCTTAATGTAAAAGGATTAAATTCCCCACTCAAAAGACACAGACTGACTGACTGGATTAAAAAGGTAGACCCAACTATATGCTGCCTTCAAGAAACCCACCTCACCTGTAAAGACACACATAGACTCAGAGCAAAAGGATGGAAAAAGATATACCATGTGAATAGAAATGAAAAACGAGCTGGAATAGCTATTCTTATATCAGATTAAATAGACTTTAAACCAAAAACCATAAAAAAAGGTAAAGAAGGCCACTATATAATGATAAAAGGATCTATCCAACAAGAAGATATAACAATTATAAAAATTTATGCACCCAACTTCGGAGCAGCTGGATTTATAAAGCAAACACTATTAGACCTAAAGAAAGAGATAGACATTAATACCATAATATTTGGGGATCTGAACACCCCACTCTCCACCTTGGACAGATCATCTAGGCAAAAAAATCAACAGAGAAACACAAGACCTAAATAAAACTTTAGACCAATTGGATTTGGCAGATATATACAGAACATTTCATCCAACAAGGTCAGAATATTGATTCTTCTCTTCAGCACATGGAACATTCTTCAGGATAGACCACATGTTAGGTCACAAAGCAAGTCTCAACAAATTCAAAAAAATTGGAATTATTCCATGTAATTTTTCTGACCACAACAGATTAAAACTAGAAATCAGTAACAAATGAAACTCTGGAAACTATATAAATACATGGAAATTAAACAACATTCTACTTAATGACGTGTGGGTCCAAGAAGAAATTAAACAGGAAATCAAAAAATTTCTTGAAACTAATTAAAATAATGACACATCATACCAAAACCTGTGGGATACAGAGTTCCAGTCAAGATGGCAAAATAGATAGTTCCCAGCATCACTCTCTCTACCAAATCAACAAATTTACAACTATAAAAATGTAACATCAGCCATGCTGGGGCTGCTGGAACTCAGGTGAAGAGGAGGAGAGACCTATGGAATTCATGAAAGCAGGAAACCACGATGAGAGAAAGAAAAAACTGCTCTGAGTATTTCTGGCCGCGGCTGCTTTAATGCTGGAGCTGCTGAGTGCATGAAGCAGGAGCCGCAGCTGTGCCCTTCAGATGGAGTTACTTGGAGGCAGCAGGAGAGAAGAGGGCCTTGGCGGCCCCCAGGACAGCAAGACCACTAATAGGGTTCCTGTGGACCCACACAGGAGCAAGGAGCCAGAACAACTGAAAAAAGGGAGCCATTCAGAGGCTGGTGAGTCATCACAAGGGACCAGTGCAGGGCCCATCCCCTGGGAAGTGTTTGGAGCATGGGTGGTGGGGGAGACAGACCCACTAGGAGAACACTGGGGCACAGCAAGGACAGCTGATCTGCCCCCCAATCAGCACAGGACCACTAGAGGAGACTGGTCGGGAATGCAGAATTGCATGGGGTGCAGTTTGATGAAAAAACTCAGGCCCAGATCTGAGTTTCTACACAACACAGATCCACTGGTCTCTGGAGAGCTGGAAGTACCTATAAGGTCAACCATTAAACCCTGAGCTGCACAAAAAGCCTTACACCAGCAAAGCAGCAAAGCAGCAATTTACCTCAACCACACAGCTCAAGTACTGGTTCCCACAGGAAGTTCCCCTGTTTTAGAAGCAAGAAAAGGACAAAAAATTAGTTCTGGCCCAGGCACACCACCAGTGTCTTGGGGCCTGCCTGGGAATTGGAGGCCAGGAACCGGACCCCACTCCCACATCTAGGCACACTGTGCCAGTATCTCAGGGCCCACCTGGGGACCCAAGGCATGGATCTGGGGACCAGATCCCCCTCCCACAACCAGGCACACCACAACAGTGCCTTGGGGCCTGCCCAGGGACATAAGGCATGCAGAAGGGGACCAGGCACACTGCCAGCTCCAAGGAGCATGCTTAAAACATCCTCCATGTGGGTGGAACACCACAGCCACCACAATAACCATGGCTGCCACAAAAGCAGCTAGATGCCACAACCACCATGCAGATGGTCCGCCAGCCACTGGAGTGCATTGACACAAGGAGAGTCACCAGCAGAAATAAAGAAAAGAAGAAGACATCTCTCTCCACAAAACCCATTTCAGAGTGACAGAAAAAGCATCTGCTCCATGATAATATTGGGGGATCTGATCACACTTCTCAGCATTGGACAGATCATCTGGGCAACAAATCAACAGAGTAACCATTACTCTTTCAGAAGGAGAGAAGAAATCTAGAGTAATTGGAGGGGTGAGGGGGGAAACGGGGAGGGGGAGAGATTGGACAAGGGGCATAAAGAATAATTATGATTTGTAACAATGTATATGCTAGTAATATTGATTTGATCAACATATCTCAGTGTTGAACCCCAAAAATATGTATAATCAATTCTGATTCAATAAATAAAATAAATTAAAATTTAAAAATAAAATTTAAAAAATTGAAACAAACAAAAACCTGTGGGATACTGCAAAAGCAGTACTAAGTGGGAAATTTATTGCACTAAATGCTTACCTCAGAAGAATGGAAAGATAGCAAGTAAACAGCCTAACCTTAAAGAACTAGAAAAACAAGAACAATCCAAACCCAAAGTTAGTGAACAGAAAGAAATAATTAAGATCAGAGAACTATTGAAATAGAAACCCATAAAATGATACAAAAGAGCAATGAAAGATAAAGTTGGTTTTTTGAAAAGATAAATAAAATTGACAAACCATTAGCAAGGCTAACTAAAAAAAGAAGAGAGAAGACACAAATAACAAAAATTAGAAATGAAAATGATGATATTACAACTGATACTTCAGAAATACGAGGAATCATTACAGACTACTATAAACAACTATACACCAACAAATTTGAAAATCTGGAGAAAATGGATAAATTTTGGGACACACACAAACTACTAAGACTGGGCCAAGAAAACAGAAAATCTGAACAGACCAATAACAATCAAAGAGATTGAAGCAGTTATCAGCGGTCTCCCAACAAAGAAAAGCCCAGGACCGGATGGCTTCACTGCAAAATTCTACCAAACCTTTAAAGAAGAATTAATAGCAATTCTTTACAAACCATTCCAAAGAATTGAAACAGAGGCCACTCTCCCAAACTCATTCTATGAGGCAAACATCACCCTGATACACAAACCAGACAAAAATACAACAAAAAAAGGAAACTACAGGCTAATATTGTTAATGAATATAGATGCAAAAATCCTCAATAAAAATAATTACTAATATTGAATACAGCAACACATACATAAAATTATACACCATGATCAAGTGGGATTCATCCTAGGGATGCAAGGTTGGTTCAACGTAGGCAAATCAATAAATGGGAATACACCACATCAGTAAAAGCAAAGGCAAAAGCCATATGATCATCTCTATAGATGCTGAAAAAGCATTTGACAAAATTCAACATTTGCTCATGATAAAGACTCTCTATAAATTAGGAATAGAAGGAAAGTATTTCAACACAAATAAAGCCATATATGACAAACCCACTGTCAATATCCTGAAAGGAGAAAAATTGAAAGCCTTTCCTTTAAGAATGGGAACAAGACAAGGATGCCCACTCTCACCACTCCTATTCAACATAGCATTAGAAGCACTAGCCAGAGCAATCAGGAAAGAGAAGGAAATAAAGGGCATCCAGATTGGAAAAGATGAGGTCAAACAGTCCCCGTTTGCAGATGACATGATCCTATATATAAAACAGCCTAAAGACTACAAAAAAGCTCTTAGAGTTAATAAGTGATTTTAGCAAAGTTGCAGGGAACAAAATCGACATGCAAAAATCAGTAGCATTTCTATATTCTAACAATGAACTGACAGAAAAAGAAATCAAGAAAGCTTGCCCATTTACAAGAGCAACCAAAATACCTATGAATAAATTTAACCAAGGATGTGACAAATCTCTACTATGAGAATTACAACCCACTGTTGAGAGAAATTAAAGAGGACACAAAAAGATGGAAAGATATTCCATGATCTTGAATTGGAAGAATTAACATTGTGAAAATGTCCCTACTACCCAAAGTGATCTAAAGATTCAATGAAATCCCCATCAAAATTCCAATGATATTTTTCTCAGAATTGGAAAAAACAATCCTAACATTCATATGGAAGATCAAAAGAGCACAAATAGCCAAAGCAATCCCGAGCAAAAATAAATAAATAAATAAAGCCAGAGGCATAACACTACCTGACTTTAAGCTATACTACAAAGTGATAGTAACCAAAATAGCATGGTACTGGCATAAAAACAGACACACAGACCAATGGAACAGAGTAGAATCCAGAAATCAACCCAGGCACCTACAGCCATCTGATCTTTGACAAAGGCTCCAAGACCATGCACTGGGAAAGAGGCTGCCTCTTCAGTAAATGGTGCTGGGAAAATTGGACATTCATACGTAAGAGAATGAAACTAGACATGAACCTCTCACCATATACCAACATCAACTCAAAATGGATTAAAGAATTAAATATACATCCTGAAACAATAAAACTCCTTAAATAAAACATAGGGGAAACACTCCAGGAAGTGGGATTGGGTACAGACTTTATGAATGTGAGCCCAAAAGCACAGGAAAAATAAATGGGATTATATCAAACTAAAAACTTCTGCACAGCAAAAGAAACAATTAACAGAGCAAAAAGACATCCAACAGAGTGGGAGAAAATATTTGCAAAATATACATCTGACAAAGGACTAATAACCAGAATATACAAGGAACTCAAATGATTTAACTGCAGAAAAACAAGTAACCCAATTTAAAAATGGGCAAAGGAGGGCCGGCCTGGTGGCGCACTGGAGAGTGCGCCGCTTGCGAGTGCGGCGGCGCTCCCGCTGAGGGTTTGGATCCCATGTGGAGACCAGTTCCCGCTCACTGGCTGAGCGTGGTGCGGGCGCAACACCGAGGGTTGCCATCCCGTTGCCGGTCCCCGGTACGGGCACGACACCAAGGGTTGCAATCCCGTTACCGGTCAGTAAAAAAGACAAAAAGGAAAAAAAAAAAGGGCAAAGGAGCTGAATAGGCATTTCTCAAAGGAAGATATATGAATGGCCAAACAGACACATGAAAAAATGCTCAACATCACTCAGCATTCAGGAAATGCAAATCAAAACCACTTTGAGATACCATCTCACTCCAGTTAGGATGGCTATTATCCAAAATACTGAGAACAATAAATGCTGGCGAGGATGCTGAGAAAAAGGAACCCTCCCTACACTGTTGATGGGACTGCAAAATGGTGCAGACTTTATGGAAAACGGTATGGAGTTTCCTTAAACAATTACTGATAGATCTACCATATGACCCAGCTATTACACTGCTGGGTATATACCCAGAGGAATGGAAATCATCATGTTGAACAGATATGTGTACTCCCATGTTTATTGCACCACTATTTATAATAGCCAACAGTTGGAATCAGCCTAAATGCCTATCATCAGACAAGTGGATAAGGAAAATGTGGTATATCTACACAATGGAATACCACTCTGCTATTAAAAAAAAAAAAGAAAAGGAAATATACCATTTGCAGTAACATGAATGGACTTAGGCAGAATTATATTAAGTGAAATAAGCCAGGCACAGAAAGAGAAATGCCGCATGTTCTCACTTATTTGTGGGAGCTAATAAAAATAAATAAGTAAATAAACAAACGAATGGGGAGGAGGGGAAAGAAGACACAACAATCACAAAAATTCCTTGATTTTGTTAAGACAAGTGAACAGATATATTGTTGGAGGGAAGGGGAGAGGGAGGGGGGATAAAAGAGGAATTGTCAAAGGGACATACAAAAAATAAATAATAAATATAAAGTCTGAACTAGCAAACAAAGCCTAAGAGTAATTAATACTATTACATATGACATATGAACATACACTTCCTACATTTAGAACATGCTGACTCTATTTTGTAGGTTAGAACCAATCATTTAAATATCCAAAAATATCAGGTCAATATTCACAGTGAACCCCTACAATTAAGGAGATAAAGGACAGAAAATCAGATCATGAGAAACATTGAGAAATAATGGGGACAAACACTTTGGGAGCTGTGATGATCTTTTGATGTGTCACCTTAGCTAGGCTAAGTCCCCAGTTACTCAATCAAATGCTAATCTAGGTGTTGCTGTAAAGGTATTTCATAGAAATGATTAAAGTACATAATCAGTTAACTTTGGGTAAGGGAGATTATCCTAGATTATCTGGGTGGGCCTGATTCAACCAGTTAAAGACTTTAACAGTGGAACTGAGCTTCCCTGATGGAGAATACATTCTGCCTGTGGCTAGAAGCTTCAGCTCCAGCTCCAGAGTTCCAGCCTGCCCTTCCTGATATCCTGCCTTACAGATTTCAGGCGTGGCTAGCCAACCCCCACAATTGCATAAGCCAGTTCCTTGCAATAAATCTCTTAGTGTATATCTTCTGCTGGTTCTGCTTCTCTGGTTGAACCCTGACTGTTACAGGGCTCCAATGACCTGAGAACATGCAGATGTTGAACAATCATAAGGGATTGATATCCAATCAATAAATATTTTAACTCTGCAGAACTTTATAGATTTTAGAAAACTAACACCTTATAAAAACAAAACAAAAGCAAAAAAAAAAAAAAACCCAACAAAAACAAAAAAAAACCTCTTGCTTTTCAAAATTTTCTGAAACAATTATGCCTGTATCCTAACACCTAAAGGAAAAAAAGGCACTTGCTTTCAGTAATTTTTTTAAAAACTTTATCTACCTCATATGAAGTAATGTTGTCAATCATAAAACTGGGAAAGTTTTTAAAATTTGCTGTAAACTTTACTGAATGAACAAAAAAGAGGCTGCAATGTAGGGAAACTTCAATACTAGATGAGATGGTTTGGATTTCCCCTCCAAAACTTCTGTTCGAGCTTAATCCCTAATGTGGCAGTGTTGAAAGTTAGGGCCTTTGGTAGGTGATTAGATCTTGAGGGCTCTCATGAATGAATTAACCCATTCATGGATTAATGGATTAATTGGTTAATAGATTAATGGGTTATTATGGGAGTGGAACTGGTGGTTTTATAAGGAGAGGGAGAGAGACCTAAGCTAGCATGTGAAATACACTCTTGCCCTCTTGCTGTGAGATGTCCCACACTGCCTCGGGACTCTGCAGAGTTGCCACCAGGAAGAGGCCCTCACCAGATGTACTCCTCAACCTTGGACTACCTAGCCTCCAAACCTATAAGAAATAAATTTCTTTTTTTTATATAGAAATTACCCAATTTCAGGTCTTTTAAGTGACAGAAAACGAACTAAGATATTAGACAAATGATCTTGGTAAATGGCCATTAATGGTGGGTACCAGCAAGATACACTAAACCATCACACAGAACTGTCTCAGGGATGAAAAGTTTCAAGGAGACAAGAATTGTCACTCTAGCAGACACCAGTGAGGATTCAAAATGACTACAGACCTGTGACCCTCCCATTTCCTGAATCTCACTGGCACCTTGGCTCCTGATGCCTCAGGATCATAAAACCAAGCCTCAATAAACCCCATTGCCATCTTGAAGAGGATCACAGTGGGTGAGAAGAAATATAAAATATTAAGCATTTACCCCCAAAACACTGAGCCACCACAGAGAGGTAATGTAAACTGGAAAAGACTGTTAAACCGCAAATGACTAAGTCTGTAGAATTATTTTTTCATCCGTTTTCTCCAGTGAAGTAAAATCTTGTAAGGAAGATCTGATCTATTAGAGGAAAGAAAGCAGCTTTATTTTATTTGTACATTTAATGGCCGTGTACACAAATTTTCAATCTTGTTATACAAGTTTTCTCAGCCCTTTTACTGAGAGAATGGGATCAAGCAATGCTGGTTTCAAATGATTTCCCAAAACCTGCTCCCCAATTAGTTTCCAGGAATATGTCTTTTATTTTATAACTGTGAATGTACGGAGGAGTTTTGCTTAGAAGTTAAAATAGAAAAATAATGCGAGGAAATACATAGCATCTGCTCATTTTCAGACAATCTTGACCAAGTTTGAGTCACTGAGGTTACAAGGTTGAGAGCTAAAAACGGCTCATTTTTTAAGGCTTTTTATTTTTATTTTTATTTATTTTTTTTTTTTGAGCAGTTCTAGGTTCACAGCAAAATTGAGAGTAAGGTACAGAGATTTCCTATATCCCCTGCCCCCACACATGCACAATCTCCCCTGCTACCAACATCCCCCCACAAGGTGATACATTTGTTGCAATGGACAAACCCACACTGACACATAATTATCACCCAAAATGGGTTTGGCAAACGTGTAATGACATGTATAGTACCATACAGAGTAGTTTAGCACCTTAAATATCGTCTGTGCTCTGCGTATTTGCCCCTTCTCCCCCCCCAACCTTTGGTCTTTTTACCATCTCCATAGTTTTGCCTTTTCCAGGGTGTCATACAGCTGGGATCATATAGTATTGTATAGGCTTTTCAGAATGGCTTCTTTCATTTAGTGATATGCTTTTATGTTTCTCCCACTTTTCATGGTTTGAGAGCTCATTGCTCTGTAGTGCTGAATAATATTGCATTGTCTGCATGTACCACAGTGTATTTATCCATCCATTAAGAAATTGCCAAACCGTCTTTTAAAGTGGCTGTACCATTTCTCATTTCCACCAGCAGTGGGTGAGAGTTGTTTTTGCTCCACACCCTTGCATTTGGTATTGTCAGTGTTCTAGATTTTGGACATTCTAATAAGTGTGCAGTGGTATCTTGTTTTAATCTGCATTTCTCTGATGTCATATCATGTAGAGCATCTTTTCATTTGCTTATTTGCCATCTATGTATTCTTTGGTGAGGTGTCCGTTAAAATCTTTGGCTCAAGTTTTAATCAAGTTGTTTGTTTTCTTACTGTTGAGTTTGTGTTTTTTGAAAAACAGTTGCTTATCAGATATGTCTTCTGCAAATATTTTCTCCCAATCTGTGACTTCTGTTGACAATGTCTTTTGCAGAGCAGAAAATTTAATTTTAATAAAGTCCAGCTTATCAATTTTCTTTCATGGATCATGCCTTTGGTGTCGTATCTAAAAAGTCATTGCCAAACGCAAGGTTATCTAGATTTTCTCCTATTTATCTTCTAGGACATTTATAGTTTTGCTATTTACATTTAAGTTTACTATCCATTTTGAGTTCATTTTTGTGAAGGGTGTAAAGTCTGTGTTTACATTCTTTCTTATTTTTGCATTTGGATGTCTACTTGTTCCAGCACCATTTGCTGAAAAGACTATCTTTTCTCCATTGTATTGTCTTTGCTCCTTTGTCTACACTGTAGTTTTATAATGGTGAATCTATACTTACCATCTTCTTTAAACAACTGCTAATCAAAATACTTCTTTAAGGAAGTATTAACCTTCGTCCACCATTTGTGTACTTATTTATTTGTATCAATATGGACTCATGGATTTTTTTTTTATTCTTTGGGTTAACTTCAATTATACTTAACTTATTTTTATTGGTTTTATAAAGCTCATGAACCAGGAAGACCCAATGGAATGCTTAAGTCCAAATTCTGGAATCCAGTGTAGTTCCAATCATGTAACAGAATTCCTTAGAGTTCTTTCTTAAATAGCATCTCTCTCTCTTTTTCTCTGTGTATCTGTTTGTGTTTTATATTAGATTTGTTTACAGATCTTCAGTAAATATTTGTCACATGAATTAGTAATTGCTTATCACTGAACACTTATTAAACACTCAAGGCATAATAGGTAACTGTGTCAAATAAAGATTATGCTTCTGCCAATAAATGCTATAGAGCTTGCACTTTAGCAAGCTTCCATTCCATCATGAGAATACATGGTCAAAGAACATGAAGTTTTTCTGTAGGACACACTGTTAACATCATCATTATATCATATTTCAAGGTGTTAATCTTGAGCCCTTATCCTTGAGCCCTAATCTTGCAAATATCCTGTTCCTCCTTAAACTTTCACCCACAATTTTACCCACTAAGTCACTCTTCCAGACTTTTACTTAGTTGATTACTGGATCCAAAGAGTTCAAAATACTTTTACTAAATGATGGTAAAATTAGAAATCTCTACAAGAAAATGTACTAGCCTAACAAGGTATAGAGATTTAGGTAAATATATACATATATATATATATTTATATGTATATATATATATGTTATTTACAATACATACATATATACATATATATTTACATATATATATATATATATGTAATTTCAATAAAGTCCAAGACTTCTCTCTATTACTTGGGTGTTTCAGTTAAAAACAAATAAATGGATTTTGCCTGAATTTATCCAGATAATTAAAGTTGAATGACCAAGATGTAAAATTATAAGCTTTGCCAGCATTTCAAAGATGAATTTCAGTATTTATTATAATATCTTTTTATAATATAAAATATTTTCCTCTCTGCTTATGCTCTACTTCTGTGAATAATCAAACTATTCAAACTGCTTTCTCCAATGCAATTTAAAAAGAACTAATGAAAACTTCTGAGTTAAGATTCCAGGCCTGAAGTATGCCTGCAGTGGGAAGAGAGAGAAAGCAGAAAAGTACTCCTACTGTCACGCTCCAGGAATTTTAGAATATAATACACATTTAAAGCTTTTTGGAAACTCAAGAAAATGGGCAGTCAATATTCCAAATATAGGTCAAAAAAGAAACATTAATTAAAATCAACATTTAAAGAAGAATATTACTGTTACTATTAATTTAATTTTTAAAGCAATTTATAGTCTTCATTTTTTATCACCTAAGAAAAAGAATAGAGAATGCTTGCATTAGAAAGCCAAAGTTTAAGTACATTATTTTCCTTGGAGTTCACATGTATCAGCTCTTTGAAAACACCATCACTTACACTACATTACACACTCAGCTTTTGCTGAATCCCTATGGGGTAGGGCTGAGAACTTAGCAAAATCCTAGTAAGTTTATAAAACTATTGTATACAAATCTACCCTTAAGGGTTAATAAGTAACATACAGGGATTGGTAAAATTAAGTGGTAATGCACAAAATGTGTACACAAAATTTAAAAATTGAGGTCAGGGGTGGTTTCATGCTTAGGCTAACTTAAACCCAACAAGTCTAGAACATTATACTTCATTTTGGTCCAACTTGAGGCACTCTGAGACATTTCTGGTGAATGCAAAGTCATCTAGACAACTCAAAGAACTGAAAACATGAGAAGAAAGTCAACAATTAGCACTGCCAATTTTTTCAGTTTTCATGACCTAGAACCAGTCACTAGGTTTCTCTGCACCTAAGTTTTTAAACAGCCCATCACTGAAATTAAAATTAAAGTGCCAAATTGCTTCTCAATGTTGTGGTGAAGGTTATCCAATAAGATATGTGGCCTTTTAAAACACTGAATGGGCTCCCCTGTAATAAAGCCAAATGTCAGTATCTGTTCCCAAGAGATAGGGTGAATTTTCTCTTCTGAGAGACTTTATAAAGTCATTTGTCCTGAAAGTTTTTAGCGTCCACTGGTCTGAAAGGAGAATATTGGATTGAATTTCTTCACATCCTTACAGCTTTATTCTCTTATAAATTAAATGCTGCTTTCATGTAACAGTTCTCAGTAAGGCTTGATCAGTGATATGTGGTCTATCCTCATTGTTTCTTGCGTTTCCAAATCATTCTCCAGATTGCAGCCAAAACAATCTGTTCAAATCACAGGTCTAAAGATGTCACCCCCTTTTTTAAAGCCCTTGAGTGACTTCCTTTTATGTTTAGGACAAAGACAGAACTGCTTAATGGTCCTCAGAAGCTAACAGATGTGATGCCTACCTTCAACAACGGCCTCCTCTAGAACTTTCTCTGCCTGTCTTCTCTCAGTGTTTCCACATGACACCCCTTCCCCACCCAGGGTCGGGGTCTTGCACACACTTCCCTCCTGTCCTCTCTGAATTTCACTCTCACTCACTCTTTTTGGGGATCACTTTCATAAAATCATCTAACCTAACACCCCTAGCACTGTGCTTTTCTCCTCGACAGCACTTATCATAGTTGCAATTTACATTCTCATGTGTGGTTATTTCGTTGCTGTCTGTCTCCCTCACTGGACTATAAACATTGGAATGTTTGACATACTGGAATCACGTTGTCTTTCCAGGACCTATTCAGTCTCCAAGACATAAAAAGCCCTCAGTACATTTTTGTTGAACAAATAATATTTGTTGAAATCACTACTTCCCATTGCAGCTGGAGGCAGTCAAGTGACACTGGGCAGAAAGAAGCCCACTTTTTGATGACCTCTGTTCATATTAAAGATAAACAAAGCAATATACTAGTAGTAATGATGATAGATATTTCTCTTTTAATAAGCTTTATTTATTTATTTATTTATTACTTTTTTTTCATTAAATTTTTATTTTGTCAATATACAATGTATATGATTATTATGGCCCATCACCGACACCTCCCTCCCTCCTCCCTCTCTCCCTTAATAAGCTTTTTTAAGAAAACCAGATTCTTTTTGAGCCTGGCATCTCTATTGAGGCTACAAGTTACCCTGATTTCAGCCAGGAATAGAAATGCAGTGATGATTGGCAGCCATTGTTGAAATGCATTAATAGGTCTCAGAGTTGCCCCTCAAAGGGCAACAGTCCAGCTTGCTAAAAGGTCTAACCTAGTTTTCCATCATTTGATATTGTGTGATAACATCTTCCTCTTCTTCTACCCTCTTTAATCCTCTTGTGGGATAACAGTAATCATTTTAGCTTCCTATTGCTAAAATCCTCTAGGCATCTTATTTCTTTAAAGGCAACAGAAAACAGCTAAAATGTTTTTCAAAAGTATGCTCGGTGGTATATCCTTCCTGTTTCTAAGAAAATAAAATCTGTCCTTAATCATTAGCACATCTTTAAAATTATAAACATATTAAAGAGGAAGCAAACATCTGAGTGAGACCGCCTCCCAGGGGAAATATTTAGGTTCCATGAATTAAGGGACTTCAGAGCAGCTTTCTGAAGCAGAATGAAAACAAAAGCAAAAGTATATTGGTTAAAGCCCCAGACACCTGGGAGGAAGAAGCCCTGAGTTCTCTGAGTGCAGAAAAGATTCTTCTTACTCTTGAGCAAGGTGACTTCTTTGAGTCTGTTATTTTCTTTAATAACATGTATTTCATTCTTTCACTCTTGTTTCATCCTGTGTTTTTTTTCTAATATTTAGCTTATGTATTGTTATGTGTTTCTTCTAGAATATAAGCCACTTGAGGGTAAAATACTATGCAGTAAGGACCCCCTTAGGAAAACTATAGGTACAAAAGAGATATTTGTTTAATTAATAAATTGATGTTAAATAATTGGTGATTATATACCTAAGAATAGATCCTGTGCCAGGAACTGTATGAAGCACTTTATACATATGTTAAGTCTTTTACCTTCTATCTTGCAGCTGGAGACCAACAATATATTTACTGGGGTGAAAGAGCAGTCATCTCTGCTGCCCTTTCACAGTTTCTAAAGAGACACACATTTATACCCTTGCACAGTTTCTAAAGAGACACACATGGAGCGTCAAGTAAACACTCAAATCACCCCTGACAAATAAAAGTGTGACAAATATCTCAGCCAAACTGCCCACATCCTCATGAATATTAGGAATTGAGGATAGATCTTAAAAGTCATCAGAATGTAAAAAATAAATAAATAAATAGGTCTTTTACAAAGCATCAATAATCAGTATAAAATTATCACTTAACAAAGCTATTAATGAAAAACACAAAAATCATTGTAGCATCAGACTTCCCAACTGCAACACTGGAAGCTAGAAACGACGGAAGAATGCATTTGAAGAAAAGATCATTTGTATCCTAGAATGTGAACCCAGTCAAACTACCAAGTGTGAAACTAGAATAAAGACATTTTTGGTCATAAAAATATATGAGTACCTACCATGTACACCTTCCCAGGAAGAATGTGCTTCCCTGAAAGAACGGAGTAAATCAGTTAAGAAAAAGACATCAGCACAAGGAAAAGAGCCCCAGAGAGGAGGCAGGGGGAGAGCCTCCTATGGGTGGGGATGAAGGACAGTCCTGAGACTGTGCTACCACCGTTGGAGCAGCCAGTCCCATTAATGCAGGACAAAGGCTTCAGGAAGCCCACCACCAAGAAGAATATGTTAATGACAAAATTCTAATATGTTGTCAATTAGTCAGAGGAGGTTGTAAAAATGTAACAAAAGCAAAAAGCAGTAACAAATGAGGAAACTAAGGCTAACACACTCAGAATTTAGCAATAAACCTTTGTCAATAAGAAAAACAGCTCTGCGTAAAGGAACGTCGGGCTGGCTTACCAGCCAGAGGCTGGGAACCATCAAATCCCAATTCCTCAGTTCATCAGAGTTTGATTTTCTTTGATAAAACCTGATGTCTCTTTCAAGAATTGCCTTGTAGTCAGTCGGATCTCTAGATTGAGAGAGATCTTGGGGTGCAGATGCCAAGCTAAATATCGAAATGGGCATTTGAAATCAATGCAGGTGACAAACATTTTAAAAGGACCTCATATTTTTTCCAGTAGAATATTTAGGGTATATCATTTCCTGAGATTTGAGCACTCTATTTGCCGTACATTGTGATCTTATGGGATAGCTGATTGCTTCTCATCAATATAAATTCTAGAAAAAAGCAAAAGTTGTGTAAGAAAAGGGACACAATTATAATGCTCGCTAATAAAGTCTGAACTATGAATAATCTTTACATAAAATTATAACCATTCAATTGTTCTATGTTCTAAACAAAAATTACGATACAACTATATGGAGGGGTTTTGTGTGTGTGTGCGTGTGTGTGTGTGTGTATACTGTGTGTTAGCAGCATGGATATGTATTGGTTGGTGTATGTAGGCTAGCAAAATCCTCCTGTAACAGCCTGAACAAAAGTGACTCCATTTTGGTAAGCCTTTGAATTGTTCTCTCTTGTAACCCAAACCACATAGCCTGCAGCTAATTGCCAAAACACAATGACTCTTACTCTCCCATTGTATACAAATAATTGAGGGAAAATTATTAACCCAGATGGTCATTCTTTACTAGCTTACTAACCTGGTCTTATTTGAGAATAACAGGAACTAAGCCTGTCAGCTCCTACCCAGGAGGTTCCTTGACGATTATCTGAAACACTGAAGCATGTCTGCATGTCCCTGCTTGGTCACCATGAATCAACTTTCCACCCCAGACCCCTGTAAAACCCTTTGGCAAACCTAGGAGTAGTGGAGATGGTCTTTGAGACATAAGTCCACCATTTCCCCAGGCTGCCAGCTTCCTGATTAAAGGCTACCTTTCCTTACACCAACACTTGTCTCTCAAGTAAGTACTGTCTACTGAGCAGTGAGAAAATAGACCTTTGGGGTTTTGGTAACACTCCTCTTCCATAGCATGAAGTAAATGGAAAATGTCTAAAACGTTAAAAATCAAAACATCAACACCAGAAGCATGCAACTTAAAATATGGAGGTGAATAGCTTAAAGAGTTGAAAGTGGTTTGTCTTCGAGTAGCAGGAATTGGAAGTTTATCATTAGAAGTCAAATATGACTTTTTATTTTTAAATTATGTCCAGTCATTAGTTTAATAATGATTATGTATAAAATTTAATGGGTATGCAGAAGTACAGTATTCTGAAAAGAGACTTCTCTTTCTGTCTCCGTCTCCCTGGGTGACATTCCTTACATTACTAAATTTGTAACCTTCAGCTGCTAGTCCTTCACCTTGCAAGCTCAAGAACATAATTTCATCTGCACATAAAAAGCAGGTTTGTCTCTGGGAGAAGCAGTGAAACTTACTTTAATTACACTTATGAGATGAAGTATATTCATTTAGGAAGAGACCTCTCTGCTCTGGTAGACAGTTTGCATAAATGGTGCATTCTTTTTCTATGGTTAAAAAGAAAATGGTTAAGTAAATGGAATCACTAGTTTACACTGAGAAATAACTAATAAAGTCCAGAAATCCATGTAGTCTATGCAAAATCTCCCTCTAGAAAGGCCTACCTAGGAAACTATATAGTTAGAAGGTGGCCTTGAATCAAAATAAAAGAAATTCAGTGAATTGAATGTTTCATGGCTTCATCCTAAACTGTTACAACTCTTCTGAAAGGCAGTTTTATTATTGACCACTGCCTTGGATATTCAGAGTATTCTCTTATTCTGAGAACAAGAAATTAATGCACAGAAAATTAGTTTGCCTGAGGTCACACAAGTGGCTGGAATTTGAGTATAGGTTTGTCTGATCCGTAATAATATTTCTGTCGTGCTGCACTAACTTCCCAAAATAAACAAGGAAATAGGGAATCCAAAGACTAACTTTTCTTACTTAAGCACTTTTTCTTCTTTTTTGTCATGATAAGCCCTTTAAATCCATTTTCTAAATACAGAGAGTTGATTTACAATAGCTAAGAGTTGGAATCAACCTAAATGTCCATCTACAGATGACTGGATAAGGAAAATGTGGCATATATACACAATGGAATACTACTCAGCCATAAAAAGGAATGGAATTCTGCCATTCACAGCAACATGGATGAACTTAGAGAAAATTATGTTAAGTGAAATAAACCAGGCACAGAAAGAGAAATACTGCAGGTTCTTACTCATAAGTGAGAACTGAAAATAAATAAATAATAAGCAAAAAAAGAAAGATACAACAATTACAATAGTTCCCTGCACTCTCAAAAAGAGAGAAAAGAAATGAGGGCACCAGAAGTGGAAAAGAGAGAAGGTGAGGGGGAGATAGGGAGAAATTGCTAACAGGCCACGAAAAATGTTTACATTGTACAATGATAAAATAAAAAATAAACGTAAATAAATAAGTAAATACAGAAACTTAAATACAAAGTAGGATAACTGATATTTAATAAATGCCTGCTATGTAAGGCTCTGTGATAGCAACTTTTCAATTCTTATTTAACAATATTTCACATAGTTTGATTATTAAGTGCATTTATGAGTCATTACCTGTTTTTACATATTGTTGTTTGTTATACATAAAAAGCACTTATTTCGTATTATTAAACCAGACTTGGAAATTTGTGCTGCCATATTTTGGGAATTTTGTTAGCATTTTTATATCTGTGAACTTGATTGGGTAAAACTATGTCCAAAAGGTTTAATGCATCCCCAATAAGTAATGCCACCCCATTTCAGAAAATGAAAGTAATAACACATCATATTTTGTTACCACCATTGCCAGATTTTAATGAGCCCAGCTCTATAATCTGCCTGAGCATTTGCAGACCTCAGGAGGGGTACTCTATTATGGCTTCGGGATAGAAGCATCTGAAGATAATGTCTCTCACTCTGCAAGAGCAGTGTCGAGTACGGCTGTTCTGAGGGCAGGCTCAACAGTTGTGCCACTTGCAGAGGGGCACTGCCAGGGGCAGGAATACGGCTGGCCAAGTTTGCCACTAGACATTAAGTGGGTATGTAAAAACCCATCAATTTTTCTCCATCTCATAATGAAGCAATGGAAAAGATTACAGTAGCCAGCTACTATACTGCCAGTATGGAAAATTAGCATTACAGATATTTATAACATTTTTCCAACTATATACCTTAGAAAGGTGGTAAAATGGTAATAGAAAGACAGAAAAATAACAATTAAGATGGTGCCAGAAATTCAACCTGTCATCCCTCTCAATATGCTGAGTGTGTGCCCAAGATGAGTAACAGTGGTAGACAAGTCTGTTCTCTCAGTTTATCTCAGTTCCTCCGCGCCTCTCATAGTGTAAGAATCAGATGCACTAAATACAATTCTGGTGCCTGGGTGCCAAAGATGGTTTTCTTACCACATGGCCCCTAAACACAAGCCAACTCCTTCATCTGGTGCTCCACTAAAGAACAAGTCACTTGTTCCAAAGCTGGAGGAAAAACTGGCAGAACTGGATTCAGCTGCAAGACAACTTGGCATTGTCCTAAAGGGACTTTGGGAGTAACTTTGGCCTCCAACTTGGCATTGTCCTAAAGGGACTTTGGGAGTAACTTTGACTATAAATAGTTTTTACTTTCCTGCTGACTTGAGAAATTAGCCCCCACTTAAGATGCAACCCAGCAATACCAGGTTCTAAGCAGCTTTAAGACAGGGCAGACCATGAATCCCAGGCTAGTCTAGTAGTTGAGGAAGTCAGCAAGATTTTGAGATGCCACAAGGACAAAGTCATAGTGAGGACATTTAGCTATTCTAATGTGTGGCTAGGACACTGTAAGTCTGAGGCTCAACCTTCCTCAAAGACCAGGGATTCCATCAGTGAATAGACAGCAGGAGAACAGACAATTCCACGAAAGGATTCAGGTCGAATTCTTAAAAATAGGACTAAAGGTATTGGCAGTTCTATATTTTAGCTTGTTCTATAAAGCAAATATATCTGTCTTATTATTTTAAATGTCCCCTAGTTGTGTAGTAGCATAATCTAAAGGATCTTTATTATTTCCGAATTCTTGATAGTGTGATACACGGACTAAAGAGCTAGTCTAAAACCATGCATTTGGCTTTCTATAGCTCAAAATGTCTAGTTTAGCATCATGGGGGCCTGTCTTTGTTCTTGGATGCATGGCTTTTATACATCCTCTTGGCCAAGCAGATGTAAGTCAAATACCTACTCACGGTCCCTGGGTTCCTGAGATTGTTCTGGATAATGGCAGTTTAATGCAAAAACAAATACATTAGACTTCAGTGATAAGTATTTTATTTCATACTGTGAAAGATGCCCTTGTGGTAACAAAAGGGTGCATCTCACTGTACACCTATTGGTTTGGCTAAAAAAACCCCAAAACTGGTGATACCAAATATTATTGGAGGAGTTTCTGCAACTCTTATACACCACTAGTGGACATGCAAAATGATTCAGTCATGATGTAAGACAGTTTGGCAGTTTCTAAGAAAATTATACATGTATTTACTATGTAATTCAACAATTCCACTCCTAAGTATTTACATAAGAGAAATGAAAATGTATTTTCACTCAAAAACCTGTACATGAGTGTTTGTAGCAGCATCATTCATAATTACCAAAACTGCAAATAACACAAATGTCCTTTAGCAGGTGAATAAACAAACTGTGGTACACTCATATGGTAGAATACGACTCAGCGATAAGAAGGAACAGACTATTAATACATGCACTAACAGAAATGAACCCCGAATACATTATATGCAAAGTCAGAAAACTAGATGCAAAATATTAATACATAGTATTCCAATTATATGACATTCTGCAAAATGAAAACTTTAGGGTCAGAAAACAAATCAGCAATTGACAAGGGTTAGTACTGCGGGCAGGATTTGACCACAAAGGTGCAGCTCAGGGACATTTTTGGTGAAGGAGCACTATACTATGTTGTGATTATGGTGCTAATTATAAGACTATGCATTTGTCAAAACTAACATCACCGCACACACACTCACACACAAAAAGACACATCAAAAACAAAATTGTAAAAAATGTGCAGCCTTACAAAAAGATTTGTTTAAAATGAAGTGATTAACTAATTCCCCTGGCAGTCTGAATTTAGGTGAAAAGACAGAAGTGGTTATGAGCCAAGGATGAGAGGATCTAAGAAATATGGTGGCAGGCCAGGCCCAAGGAAAGGATCGTCAGAAGGAAGTTTTCTGTGAGACAGTCAGTGCAGGACATAGAACCTCTGGAAAATGGAAGCAGTTTTCTATTTGAGAATCAGCTCCAATTTATTTAAAAAATAAATGAATAATTATTTTGGAATTGCCCATTGATTTCTGTCTCTGGAATGCAGGCATAGAAAGAATTGTCCACGTAACAAATGTGTGAAGCTGGTAAGAAAAAGAACAAATGTATGTGAAATTGATTTTAAATAAACCTTGCATTTTTCTCCAGCATTCCACACAATACTTCCATATAAAAATATTATACAAACACAATATATTAACAGAAATAGGCAAAATGATTAATAAAAAATGTCCTCCTCCCTACCATGTCTTTGGGTAATTCTACAATTCACTATAGGACAGCTGGTGGGCCTAATAAGAGGGGACAAGGAAGTGAATTGCAGGTGGAGACAGGATCTGAGAGTCCAGCATCTCCTAACCTGACTAATGTCAACTGGTTACTCAAGTGGGTGAAGAATTAAGAAGCCTGAAAGGCAGCTTAGAAATCATCTAAGAATCACTCTCATTTTATGGATGAGAAAAACTGTGACCCAGAAATATGTAGTGGTTTGCCCAAAGTCAGAGTTATTAAACTATAGAATCTGGACTTCTGCAGCTAAGTCCAGTGTTTTTGTTTTTTTGTTTCTTTTCCAACAAAAGTACAATTTGCCATTCTTTTCAAAAGGGAAAATGTAAACCTAAATGTACAATTTAAACACTATGGGGGAAAATAAGTATATTTGGAAATTTTATTAAAGTGGCAAAACACAATCCTTTCTAAACAGTGTCCTGTTACTAATAACTATAATTTTGTAATTTTCAAAACTCAGCCAAGTAGAAAAAATCTACTATTAGTTCTCAGACAGGCTGAGTCTCTTTCTCCCACCTCTAATAACTAGAAAGTTATATTGATACCAATGAGACTAGCGGCATGGGCTCTTTGTCACATCTGCCCATGTGGAATATATAGCAGTCTCTTTGTTTAAGTGTGTTGCTGCTTGGTTTGCTTCTAAGAAGGTTTGCCCTTTGACCACAACCTGTTCAATTAATTGTGTAAACAAATCTTAATTCTTGGTATGCATTTGTTCTTTCCATTCCAAAAAATAAAAATAAAAAGTGTATTGTCCCTGGAAAAAAGGCAGACAAGTTCTTGACAGATAGGATCAGGGGTTAAGGCAAGAAATCACCTTGCCCCTGTGGATGCTAACCCACTTGCCTTCATCTTGGCATTCTTGAAAGACCTTTGAGTTATTGGAGGGGAGAAAGAGAAACAGGGGGGGGAGGGCAGAGAGAGAGAGACTTATTCCAACTAAAAACTAATAATGGATTTTTTCACTTGGTTGAGTTACAGGACAGTGTTCAGACAGGTTTGCAATACACAATTTTGTTTCAATGACCAAATGAATGCATTGCTGATCAATACAAATATTTTTTGTTTATGGGCTTTTATAAACATGCTTGTTGATCCCTGGAAATCTGCAAGAACAGAGCATCATGAAAGGACCAGTCACATAATAGTGGGGGAAAAAAACCCACTAGCATTACCTTTCCAAAATTATCTATTAACTATCTGATTGAGCACAGGAAGGTCCAACCTTTTAGGCACTTACAAAGATCAACAACAGGAAAATTTTTCCACATCGTTTTTTATTTCCTCCTTTCCCCTAACTCCACACGTGCATCTTAGAAAATTACTGGTGAAACTCCAGTGAACAAACAACAATAATTTAAAATGATAGATGATGTTGATGAAATTAATCACCAATGGTTGATTTAATGGTGGAAGGGGGAAGCTGAAACTTAGGCTCGGAGATGTACTTATACATTGGTTTAATTTATCTTGTCTGCCTCCCCACATTAGAATTCATGCTCCACAGAAGCAGCATCCTCCTCTGTCTTGTTCACTGCCATACCTCTAGGGTCTCACACTAGCTGACCTTTATTTATAAAATGAATGAATTGATCAATTAATAAGGTAGAAATCTTTGATCAAGAGGGAGCAATGTAAAAAAATTTTTTTTGAAGAGGCTAATGTACAAATGAAAGATATTGCTATTATTTCAGATTGAGCCTCTTAATCTTTGGGATGCATTGTCTATACCCCACTTGCTTTAAGACACTAGTGACAGTTTTCTATGACAATAATTTTAATACTCATTACATCACTCCAAGTATTAGTAATTTTAAATTTGAAATCCCATGACATTTTGACAGAAGGCCACCTACAAGTATGTCTGAATTATACATGCAAACAAACCTGAGTTAATATCAAAGGCAAAGAAGATGTTTTTCCCAGAGGGCAAGAAGAAAATTCATACCAGTTTATCATTTAATACTTGGCAAAGGCTTTTGCTAGAAGATTTTTAATGTTCTTTTCAGTATTCAATCATACAACTGTCTGAAGAGGATGTTGTGATTTGGGTAATAATTTTCTCAAACACATTTACATCCCTAATTTCTTTTTGAGCCGGAGTCAATCAACATGCCATTTGGGATGCACCTGGAGGCAACTTGTTTGAGTCTTTTTTTCTGGAAAGTGAGAACTACTCAACATCCATTTGCACTTGAACTGCCTGTAAATACCTCCCAAAGTCCCTTAGCTCTACAGAGAGAGAACAAAGGAAAGAGCCATTTTCAGTCGGTGCTTTGTGATTTCTGTATTCCATAGGCTGGAGAATAGAATAGAGGATGCACTCAACTGTCTTTGGGGTCACCCTCTAAAATGCAGAGGAAGAGACTGTTTTTTACATTTTCAAATGCTGTCCCTTCCAGTCTGCTGCATCTTTCCTGGACAGCCGTGTTTGCATGTGGTGCTGCCTCGCAGGAGTTTCTTCTGGTTTTCACGCAAGTGGCAAGTGAAAAGTTGGGTAAATATTACACTCTTTAGTGACTTATTAAATGTTTAGCCCCCGAGTCCCCGTTTTCAAATTTATAACCTCTCCTTCCCTTTATACTCAGGGTTTCTAAACCTTCAGCCCTGCCCTGGCAACAAGAGCCAGCATTCAAAGACTTGAACTTAATCCCAGGCTGAACAAGCAGGGAGTTCTTTAGAGAGGAGAGCAGGGGCTAGGTGCATATGTGTGGGGGGTGGGGAATTACCAGTGGATTTGCAATTGTATCATATTCCAAAGGGCGTAATGGGATTTCTTTGTAATAAATTTTCAGTAGTTAAAAATAGAAGTGAAAAACACGGCTGGGAAATAAAAGTAAAAACACAATGCCTGAGCTGCTGTGTTCATACAATCGACTCCTCATCACTCGTCGTTCTATCAAGAGTCTATAACACTGTTACAGACAGACCAGGCTCGGCTTGCCCGCTTGCACCAAACAAATGACTCGAAAGTCCAAAAGCTGGTGCAAGCACTGGAAGGTTTATTCAGATTACCAATATTCAACTAACCGTCTAACCAAGCAAACAAAGAGAAAAGAGGAACAGTGGGGTCCACTTTATCCTAGTCCCAATGGGCAGGACCAATCTACTCCACTGACCCTGTAATTGACAAAAGCAGTTGTCCCCACTGTTGTCAGTGCGCAGAAGAAAAGCACCACCTAGATTTAAGTAAGAGATAGCTGGGAGCCCTCCAGGGTGCACCTATACAGAACAGCAGAAGAGGGATTAGAAAGTCAGAGAAATGTAAGGAGAATTTTAGTGGCTTCCTGACTTCTAGTCACTGCATGGCGTGGGAATGAATCCCCACCACTGTCATGAATCCCCGGTCAGGGGGAATCTGCTCAAGCAAGATCTTCATGGTGCTGGACTGGCCTTCCAACCTCTCCATCAGGGTAAGCCATTGCCAGCCAGAGGGAGCATACTTCTCACAGGTTGAGAGGAGTTTAAGCTGTATTCGTCCAGCAGTCACTTTAAAGAAGAAGAAAAGAGAAAGAAAAAGGGAAGGTAAAAGAGAATAAAACATTGTCTTGTCAGAATTTAGGCCAGGGGCTCCAGGACAGACTTACCAGCAGCAGACACATGGAAGCAACATAGTCCCAGTGGTCACTTGCCTCTTGCAGCTAGAGTCTTCTCTGGTGCCCAAGACTTTCCAGTTTTCACTGGTGACTGAATTAGGCTCTTGGGTTCCAAAGTCATAGAAATGAACAATGTACCCAGCAGTAAAGCAAGCAATGCTTTATTAAAAGAGGAGATAGACTTATGCATAAATTGGGTAGCTACAGTAAAGCTGGCCCCCCCAAGAGCAGCTGTTCAGGGTGTTTTATAGGGAAAGGAGTTAAGGGGTACAGGCCAGTATCACTGGAGGTGGTCCATTCTGTTCTTCTTGGTTGTGTCATGGGTGCATGCTCAGTTAGGGCTTTGGTCCTTGCACCTGCTCAGTAGGTCCAAGATGGTGGTGGTATTCATTATCATCACCCCAGGAGAGTCATTGTAGCAGTCACCTTGAAGCTTTGTGCACATGTAGGAATTCCTAAACGGGTCTTAAAGTTAATCTGTAACTTAACTTTTATAAATTACAGTAAACAAGCCTTGGGGAAGGGTTTTACAACTCAGTAAATATCTGTTTCCTCTCTTATCTCATTTTATTTTATCAGGGTGGGCCATGGGGTAATCATGTGCTCTGGGGGTCTCATGACTGAGGAATGGAAAAGTAACAAAGTGTCTCTGCAGGGAAAATGGAGTCAGTTTGTTTCACAGGCCTAGCCTTACTGTGTTTCAATATGGCTTGTGCCCACCTTTCTGTCTCCATCTTCCACAGCTCACAAACATGACTTTTATCAGTACCGCACTCTCCCGAGTGAGCCACAGGCCGGCCCACAAACATGACTTTTAATGTCCAGCCATTCTAGAGAAAATTCTCTTCCAAGATTATACTCTGCACTTATCTCATCCCTGTCCTTGGGTTCATGTTTTTCCCTCTCCCTGTATCGTACCCAGTCTATCTCAGCCTACTCCAATCCCATTCACTCCCTCCTCAAGAGCTCTCTCAAAACTATCATTAGCCTTTTTTCTGACCCCCATCTAGGTAAAACCAGATGAAAACAATTAATTTTTATACCTATGTGAGAAAACACGGCTAAACTCCTTGAGCTGGAAGTTGATGACCTAAACACATAAGCCCAAGAAACAAAATGATGGTTTTCCTGCTCTTCCAAAGAAAGGAGTGAAAAGGGTTTCAAGAAAGAGGTGAGACCCTGCAGGGAAACAGCCCGTGGAGATACCTGGTGACTGAGTAGCCATATTTTAAGAATGGAGAAAACAACTTCATATTAAAGTTGTTGGCATGGTATGAGGTTTAGTTTTTGTGTCAACTTGGCTAGGCTATAGTACCCCATTAATTTAATCAAATACTAATCTAGGTGTTGATGTAAAGGTATTTTGCAAAGGTGGATGACATCTACAATCAGTTGACTTTCGGTATAGAAGATTATCTTCAATAATGTGGGTGGGCCTCATCCAATCAGTTGAAGGCTTTCCCAAAGCCGAGGGTTTCCTGGATAAGAAATTCTGCCTCAAGATTGCAGCATTAACTCCTGCTTGAGTTGCCAGCCTGTGTCTTTGTGTGTGTGTACTGCATGTATATTTGTACATGTATATATTGCACATATACAGATTCTTCTTGACTTAAGATGGGGCTATGTCCAGATAAACCAGTTATAAGTTGAAAATATCATAAATTAAAAGTGCATTTAATACACCTAACTTATTGAACATCGTAACTTGGTCTCACCTACCTTAAACACACTCAGAACGTTGGGAAAATTCAAAATTAATTCTTTCGGTAGCTTGATTTGCCTTTAAAAGAAAACCTGCTTATTGTATCAGCTTTATTGATAGTCAACTGCTCACAATCCTGCTTTTGTAAACGTGCTTGCTTATCACAGTGGCTACTGCACTAGCTACATGAATGCTGAGAAAACAAAACTGAAAAGAACCTGGAAGAGTCCGCCTATATAAACTCTGTAAGACCTAAACACAGGGCTCAGATCTTGGAGCACTAGCTCATCTGGGCCCACTGGTTTAATAAAATACCTGACTCTCCAACCCTCTGAGTGCTGACTGCTTCTCTGTTGAGTCTGTTCCGTAGCAGGAACACTTACATTAGCCTACAGTTAAACAAAATTATCTAACATAAGTTCTATTTTATAATAAAGTGTTGAATATCACATGTAATTTATTGAATGCTGCATTGAATGTGGGTGGCTTTTGCACCATCTTAAAGTCAAAAAATCATTAAGTTGAACCATCATAAGTCAGAGACTATATACATATACAACATATACATGTATATAACACATATGTACATATATAAAACATTTATATACATTTACAGTCCATCCTCACTATTCACAGATTTCATATTTACTAAATCAATACTCAGTGCTTTTGCAGTTGTTGGTTGACATGCAAAGAGCAGTGAAAAATTTGAGTCCCCCAACATGCATGTTCCCATCTGAAGTCAAACAAGCATTGCTCGGCCTTCTCATATCGACTTTCAGACTGTAAACACGTGTCCTTTTGTGGCATATTTAGTGCCACATATTTTGCATTCTTGTACTTTTTGTGGATCTTGCTGCTTAAAATGGGCCCCCAGCTTAGTGCTGAAGTGCTGTCCAGTATTTCTAAATGCTTGAAGGCTGTGACATGCCTTACAGAGAAAATGCATGTGTTAGATAAACTTCATTCAGGCATTGAGTTATAGTGCTTTTGGCTGTGAGCTCAATGTTAATGAATCAACAATATATATTAAGTAAGGTGTCTTTAAACAGAAACACACATAAAATGAGGTTTTGTATTGATCAGTTGATGAAAATGCTATGACCAGAGACTCCAGGAATCCAACCTTATATTTCCCACTGTATTTTTTATTACTTGTGGGAACAATGGTTCAGTATTTGCTAATTCGGTGTTTGCAGCAACATAATAGAACATAACTACTATGAATTGTGAATAATATACATTAACCACATATATGTATATACATATATCTATATCTATCTATTCACCCACCAATAACCTGTTGCTTCAGTTTCTCTAGAGAACCTAACCAATACACATCACTGTTGTCTTAGGTTGTAAATTGTCCCCAGAGATCCCAAAAGAAACTGGAAAGAGGGTGGAGGGGCAAGTGAGAGAGTGGGAAGCCAGGCACAGAAGCAATTTTGGATGAAGTCCCCTTTCTCTGTCATTGGCTACAGCCTCCATAGGGGGACATAAACGCCTATGCACTTTCTGCTCTGGGTTGGTCCTGTCAGCGGGCTCCAGTGTCCCAAGCACTGTCCTCTGAGGAAGAATGCAAAGCTGAGACCACAGGAGTGAAGCAGCCACCAGCTGGGAGGCCAGAGGAGGCCAGAGGAGGAAGTGACTCATAGATATCAGGTGACACCTGAAGGAGAACTCAGCTTTATCTTTGTAAACTTCCCCCGTAGCAACCAGTCAAGAGCCTGTTGTATAGTGAGTGCCGAATAAATGTGGAACAGAGAAGTGACCTATCCCACTGTGTTTTGTGGAAATTCACATGAACAAACAGGCAGAAAAGCAACCACTCTCAGCATAAAGCTATTGAAAAATATTTGTGAAAGGGAAGAGTTTTGAAAATATTTTCATGGTTACCTGACAGGCAATTCCCTTTCTAGAACTATATGATAAAAGTGAAGTAGGTAGTCTTTTGCCAGAAAATTTTGAGAGCTTATGCTAACAGTCAGGGAAGAAACCATACATAATCAAAACAATTTTGAGAAAAACAAAATGTACATTACGAAATCAGGTAGCTCCTCCCATCTCCTCTTTCTCTCTCTCTCTTTTTCTCTCTCTGTCTCTCTCTCCTCTCTTTCTCTCAATCTCTCCTCTCTTTCTCCACACACACACACACACACATACACACACACACAATTACTCTTCCCAAAATAAAAATTCTATACTCATGATAAAATTTAAATATAAGTAAATAAATATCAGAATATCAGGGAGATCTAAATTATACTTTTATGTATATTTTTCTACAAGGTGTCCACAAAATGAGAAAAGATAGGCTAGTCAGTTAGCTGGGTTGGTTAGAGCATGGTTGTTGGGAAAATAGAATAGTTTGGTCAGGTCCCTCGCCTCAGGTCCAGTTGGGGGTAGTTTTAGCACATCCTTTGTAAACAAAGTGTGTGTGTGTATGTGTGTGTGTGGAGTTAGTGCACATGTGCACCAATGTGTCTTTTTAGTTTTGTTGCTATTCTTGTGTTCTTCGGGGAGAGAAAGAGAGAGAGAGAGAGAATTTTAGTGAAGCAGGCAGGCAGGCATCTGCCTTGGGCATCCACCTGGCACAGCCATGCTTTCCAGCCTATGGCTCCAAGGATCTTTTGGCCAGTTACCTAGCTCATAGACCTGCGTGTGAGGGGTCTGGTGACTCAGCCTGGTAAGTGAGGGGTCTGGGGACCCAGCTGGCATGTGAAGAGTTTGTGACCCAGTCTGTGAACGGTCTTGAGGGGTCTGTGAGCACCAGACCCAGCCCTAGCTCGACAACTGGCCCAGTCGGTGCAGGATTACCAGCAGGGAAAAGAGCCTGACAACTGGCATGGTCAGTAGTTCTACAATTGGCATTACATACAGCATTAAGAGCACTACAGTTGGTGATGTCAACAGGATTCTGGCCTTAGCCTTAGCCCCACAGTGGTGCTGATAAAACCAAGTTCCAGGGTTCAATCCCTGTACCGACCAGCTGCCAAAAAAAAAAAAGTTTCCAACACAAAAATAAAATAAATAAGTAAATAAGGGAAGATATTTGTGTGTAAAATGTGAGAAAAGAGATTTATAGACCTGATATTTAGAATGGTACCTACCTTCTGGAAGATTCATACCAGTTTTGCTGTTTTCTTAAAATACTGTGAATACATTTTTTGTCAGGCAAGAACAACTGGATTATTCCATAGGGCGGCCAAGGACACGCTCAGCTCTCAGGGAGAGGTTGCTATCACTGATAGAATCAGGTCCCAACGCCTTAGCATAGCATTTAAGATCTTTCACCAGCGATCCTTAACCTGTCTCTCCAGCCATATTTTCTGCCCCTCCCCCTTCAGTATAGCTTATAATGGAGCCACCCAAATTATTCATGCTTCCTGAAATGGAGTGGGCCATGCTCTGACGTGCCTGGGCACCTCTGCACTTCCTGTTTCTTTTGCCAGGCATTTCATTGCCCCCTTAAGGCAAACTCCTACTCATTCTTCAAGAAACAGCTCAAACTGACTGTGAAGCAACCCCTGATCCTCTTACTCCAAGGCAGGTAAGTCAAACCTACCTCTGTGCTCCCAGAGTTCCTTGCACATCCCATCTGCTGGAACTTTTTTCATGTTGTTCTGTAGTTGTGTAGTGTGTGAGCTCCCTATGGACAATAACTACATCTTAGTTATCTTTGTACCCCAGGTGCTCTGGCCCATAGTGAGTTTTCAATAAGTTAATCTTATAAACCTTTCTATATAAGAACAGTGATAATATGGAATCTCTGGACAGATGTAGATAGTAGGTGATTTGTTATTTTAATGATACTTAAGAGCATTATAGAGCAAACAATACAAAGAAAAAAAAAAACTCTCCCAAAAAGGATTAAGGGGTAAACTCAAAAAAGAGTGGAGAATGATATAATAAAATGTTACTCTGGGTATTTAAGTATGTTAAAGGTTTTGTCAAAGTGGAATTTGAAATGAAAGCTTAATTTAAGACTTGGACATGGAAATTACTTCCCAGAACTGAACAGGTGCTGGAGGGTGTTGCGATTGCTGAGGAGCAGAAAGAAGCATAACCTGAGCTATGTCCTGTCTGGGGAAAACTGTGGGGTATTGAGGGAAGAGTCTAGTCAAATGGCCCATGCCTGGGAGGTTAAATATGAAATATAGTGGGTGTTCCAGTGGACAGGAGGAGCCTGGAGGTAGATATTGTGGAGCAGGCCTAGCCGGGCAGGCAGGTGTTAGACACAAGGAAACTGGAAATAGGAAACAAGGTCCCAGACCTGAGGCTAGAGTTCTGGACAGAACTCCAGCCCTTTAAGATTGACAATGCAGTTTTAGTGAAATGGGAGTACTAAATAAGCTATCAAAACAGAAACTCAGGCAAAAAATAAGACAGGAATAGAGAGTCTGGAATGAGGGTATATGATGGAACCTTTATCAAGACACAAGCCTAAACACAATTCTCACACCAAGGCACAATACCAGCAATGGATCTGACAGCAGAATTGGTGAGATGCTTAGTCTTTGAAGCCCTTCACTGAGAGCTCCTGGAATTTCCCCAACCAAGAATAGGATTGGTCCCAGCCAAAGCTAGACTAAATGTGCGGCAGGGGACCCAGAGTTTAGATGAGGGCAGAGAGAGGAGGCAAGGAGCCAGAAAGGTCAAGGCCGATTTCAAAGGAAGGCAGGGAGGGCACCTAGAGGGAGGCTGGGTGCCATCTTCAGCATGCTCATGAATATTTGAAGTATGCAAACGTTAGCAAAGATAACGGGTGACTCATGATGGGGATGGGAGGAAAGAGGTGCAAGCTGCCTGATGAAGCCAAGGGCCTGAGAGGAAAGAGGCTTTGAGTCATTGGGAGGTGGGAGGAGGCAGAAATACGTCAAAGAGGAGATTAGTTGATTCATAGGTAAGCTGTCCTGAAATGGCACATCAAAGACAATGAGAACAGAAGAGAGGAGAGAAGATGAAAAAATCAAGGGCAGAACTTGTGAGGAAAGAGCCCAGGACACATTAGTACAGTTTGTTTGGACACCACCTTAGGACCCAGTAGATATTTTGATCCTGTGTGAAATACTTTAAACAGAATTATACAAACATGATCAATTTTCATCAAGAAAGTATTTTCTGGAGCTCATTCCATTAAGCCAATTTGATTCTTTGATCAATTTTATATACAGTGCGGTTAATTTTTTTAATTTTTATTTGTAATGTAACTGAAATTACTTTCATTGAGATAGATTCTTTCCAACTTAAATATTACTTGGAAGCTATAACTATTCTATTGGATCTCTTGAAAATATATTTTTCCAATTATAGCTTCCACCATTGTGATTTTTCTCTGGCAGCTTGTACTTCTAACAAGCCCGATTTTCTTAGGTCAGATTTGGCATATCTAAACTTTGTCAATGAGATTTGATTTGGATATCTGTTTTTAGTCAATGATAGCTGTATTATGTGAAATTTTAGCTTTTGTTATTTTTTTTATGATGACTATTTGTACTAACTCTAACTTGTTTAATTTTTCATAGCATGATTTTTTCACAGGTTTTTCATATTTTACAATGTCCAATTTCCATCATTGTAAGTTTTATTTTAGGACATTTTTTGTCAAAAATCTTTATTATAATATCTATATAATGGTGTACTGTGCAAAAACAATAAGACCTATCTCTGTAAAAGATCATTATTGTTAATGAGTATATCGATATATATGCTATATATGGCATGTGTTGTATATAGCTATGTATAGTATATATGTGTGTAATGTATTTAGTATGCTGCTTTTTCTATATGAAGAAATGAAAAATAATATATATATTAAGCACATACATACACACATATTTGCTAATTTTTGCAAAAAGAAACACAGGAAAAAGAAACCAGGAGCTAATGGCAATGGTCATCTATATGGATGTATGGAACTGGGTAAATGGGAGTGAGACGTTTCTGAATGTACATTTTAAATTCACTTTTCTGTTTTGAGCCATATACAAAATAAAATAAAATAAAATGAAAAGAGGACTTCTGATCAAGATGGTGGAATAGACGGTACCCAGCATCACTCTCTCCCACAATCAACCAATTTAAGACTATTAAAAAGCAATGAATGGCAAACTGGAGCTGATAGAGTTCAGGGGAAGAGGAGGATGGACCTATGGAGTTCATGAAGGCAGGAGAAGCCATGATGAGAGAAAGAAAGGACCACTCCAACTATTTCAAGCCCCAACCACTTCAAGGCTGGCTCTGGTGAGCCCACGGAGCAAGAGCTGGCAACAGCTAGTAACAGGATTCCCATGGACCCACATAAGAATGAAAGGCCACAGACAACTGAAAAAGGAGCCACTCAAAAGCTGGTGAGTCATCACAAGGAACTGCATAGCCCACCCTACGGGAAGTATTTGGAGTGTGGGGGGTGGGGGAGATGGGCCCACCAGAGGAATGTTGGGGCACAGCATGGACAGCTGACCTGCCCTCCAATCAGCACAGGCACACTCAGTGGAGACTGGTCAAAATATAGATCTGCAGGTGGTGTAGTTTCCTGAAAAGACTCAGGCCCAGACCAGAGTTTCCACACAACTCAGAGGTATTGGACCTCACAAGACCTGGAAGTACTTAAAAGTCAACAATTAAAAACTGAGCTGCACAAAAAGACTTGCCCAGGCAATCAGCAGCAAAGCAGCAATTTAGCTCAACCACAGGGCTAGAGTGCTGGTCCCCATGGGAAGTTTTCCTATTTTAGAAATAAGCAAAGGACAATGAATTAATTCCAGTGCAGAGTTTAAGTGGTGGGAACAGTGAATAATCTGAAAGAAAAACTGAAAGAAAAAGCAAAAAACCCACAGATCAGAGACAAAGTTCAAATATTAACTAGTAAAGGTCTAACACCACCAAAGAACATCTATAAAACCTAGGAGGACTGGAAGCGCCCCAGGCAACCAAGCTGGTGGGGAGGGAAGGCTGAGGGCCTCAGCCACACACCCCTGACATCTGCATCCAGCCCAACAACGACCACCAGACCGCCTTCAGAAGTGGCCCAGGCTCCCAAGACAGGGCAGTGGGGGGTCTGGGGCTTCAGCAGTGCACCCCCCCTGCAAAGCCTGCATCCAACCTAGCCACAACTGAGCTGCTGCCAGAAGTCCCCTGGGCTCCCCTGCCAAAAAGAGGGGATGACATAGGCCTTGACCATGGCCCCCTCCCTCCTACCTCCTCCTCCCACCTTATCCCTCTCCCCTTTTCCCTCTCCCCCTCCATCCAACTGCTCTACAACAACATCTTAGAATGTAAAAATGATGATAATAATAATAATAAATAAATATATTAAAAATAAATAAATAAATAATAAAATGAAAAGGGTATGAAAGAGTGAATCCCAAAGTTGAATCAAAACAGAAGCAAATTAATCTAACAAATGACTACACAGAAAAATATTTGTTTGCACTTAATTCCAAACTAATTCATTAGAAAATTAGGAGCAATCCCCCTTAGATGGTCTATGAACAGTGAATTTGATTCTGCATATGTCTGTTCATTTAATGGGCTCTGTGCTGATTATTCATGCTACTGGTAGAAGAGCAGAAGAAGGTCTAAATGTCCTTCAGCAATGGAAAGGCAATTCAGCTCAGGAAATTTGTCAAAATAAAAACAAAAACTATGTTTTTGGGCCCAGCCAGGGTCCTGAGGCATGGATCTGGGGGAAGCTAAACCCAGCCACAACCAGGTATAGAGCACACCAAAAACACCATTTCCACGCAGGTGGCCCACCATAGCCACTGAAATTGCCATGGCTGCCACAAAAGTGGCTAGTCTCTATAGCAGCAGTTACAGCCACCATGCAGATGGCACGCCAGACTCTCAACTGCATTGACACAAGGAGAGGCACCAGTGGAGACCAAAAAAAAAGAAGAGGTCCTCTCTCTACACAAAGCACACTCCAGAGTAATAGAAGAAGCATCTGATTTATGATAATAGGGGAGGACTCGATCATACCTGTCTCAGTACTGGACAGATCATCGAGGCAACAAACCAACAAAAGAACAGTTAATCTATCAGATGGAGAGAACATATCTATGGTTATTAGAGGCAGGGAGAAGGAAGGGGAAAGGGGACGGGAAGAGATTGGATAAGGGGCTTGAAGAATAAGTATGATTTGTAACAATGAATATGCTAATAAAAAATAAATTTTAAAAAACTATGTTTTCATAATGGGCAGAAAACTAGCCCAAGATGTCCCCCAAACAGAATAAAATGATAGAGTAGTTGGGCCAGTGGGGAATTGGCCAGGTACCCAGAAAGGAAAAATTCTCACTTTTCTAGAAGGTTAAAAGGCATCTCAGCTTCGATCTTAAGAAGAGCCAGAGAAAACCACAGCAAGAAAAGGAACTCCATTACAAATCTTCATAATTAAAAAAAAACCAAAAACCCGTAAAAGCTCATGTTAGGAAAAAAAAAAAAGACACCACCAATCTCAGTAGCAAAGACCTTATAAAACAGCCTCACGAGAGAGTTTGGGGAAAGGGGAATGACCATGACTGGAAGGGACCTTTTAAGGCTTATGTTTAAGTCCAGGCCGCTTAACCCTTATATGATAAAAACAAGTGCACTTGACCTAACAAGAGAACAGTGGTCTTGGTAAGGAGGGAAATCACATTGAAGGAACAAACCAAAAAAGGCTATTAATCTCAGGATGGTCCCTGGGAGATTGATTCCTCATTTCTCACCAAGTGGTACTGTACCTGTGAAGTTTAGCCCTGAGAAACTGCAAAGAGGAACCTGCCTTGTGTGTTAAAGGGGTAGTGGGTAAAAGTTAGATAAGAGGAAAGTTAGGCTTTTTGTGAAAGACACCAAATTTTGTTCAAGAGTTAGGTTTCAAGAATTCTATATAAAGACTAATTTTTATATTTTAACCTTTATCTTAGCTTTATTTATAAATAGTGTAAACCTTCATGTTTTAGTCATTTATTGCAAGACTTTTTATCATTACAAACATTTTCATGCAATGACCCTCCCTTGAACTTCACTTGTATTGATTTTAAATTAATTCCATAAAACATTCCTAAATGTAGATGATTAACTACAAATGTTATTTTCAATTTTAATAAAGGCAATCATATAAATAGTACCTAGCTTGCAGTAAAATATAGACTTGCTGCTTTCTTCTAGTTTTAAACTACAACATATCTATACTCTCTTGATCCTTCCTAAGGATTTCTTCCTACAGCCTTTTACATTTAAAAACTGATTTTATACACACACACACACACACACACACACACACACACACATATGCACATACATAAATAACTCGGATGGTGGGCTGGCTAGTGGTTGGTTGGCTAGTCATGCTCCTGCTTTAAAAGTTAATTGGAAAGTTCAGGTAGAATCTGTATATATCAAATTGCCATAATGACAAAATTGCTGGATAATCTTAAATGTCTCAGAATCTTCAATTACAGTATGGAACATATTTGAATGCACAGTTTATTATATGTGCTCAATTCTTGTTAAAATTGTTTCTTTAATTCCAGATATTTTAGGAATGGAATCTTCAATTAAAGTATGGAACATATTTGAATGCACAGTTTATTATATGTGCTCAATTCTTGTTAAAATTGTTTCTTTAATTCCAGATATTTTAGGAATGGAATCTTCAATTAAAGTATGGAACATATTTGAATGCACAGTTTATTATATGTGCTCAATTCTTGTTAAAATTGTTTCTTTAATTCCAGATATTTTAGGAATGGAATCTTCAATTAAAGTATGGAACATATTTGAATGCACAGTTTATTATATGTGCTCAATTCTTGTTAAAATTGTTTCTTTAATTCCAGATATTTTAGGAATGGAATCTTCAATTAAAGTATGGAACATATTTGAATGCACAGTTTATTATATGTGCTCAATTCTTGTTAAAATTGTTTCTTTAATTCCAGATATTTTAGGAATGCTTATCAAATTATATATTGGAAAAAGTGACCTTTTGTGCAAATCATTTCACCTTCTGTTTCTTTAAGAGAAGAGCTAAAACAAACATACGAGGGTACTTCAAAAAGTTCGGGGGAAAATGGAATTAAATGATAATACAAATCCTTCCATGAACTTTTTGAAGACCCCTTGTATTTAACCTTTGGGCAAAAAATAAAGCAGGGCCGACCCTGTGGCTCACTCGGGAGAGTGCGGCACTGGGAGTGCCGAGGCCGCAGGTTCGGATCCTATATAGGGATGGCGGGTGCACTCGCTGGCTGAGCGCGGTGAGGGTGACACCAAGCCAAGGGTTGCGATCCCCTTGCCGGTCAAAAAAATAAAATACAATAAAGCATATTAGAGATTGTTGGAATGATAGTGCTATCAAGCTCAACTATTACATTTTACATATAATTAGTTTATGCTGTAGATTGAATGTCCCTCCAAAACTCATGGAAGCTTGATCCCCATTGTAACAATGTTGAGTGGGAAATCTGACAACGGGATTTGAGTGCTAAGGCCTTCGGGAGGTGGTTGGATTGTGAGGATTCTGTTCTTATGAATGGATTATCCATTCATGGATTAATGGGTTAAGGGTTTAGTGGATTATCATGGGAGTGGCACTCATGGCTTTATAAGGAGAGTGAGTGAGCCCATTAATGCTCTCTTCCCACTCCTGGCCATGTGATACCCTGGATCACCATGGGACTCCCTGGACTTCCCACCAAGAAGAAGACTCTTGCCAGAATGCCTCCTGAGCCTTGAAATTCCCAGCCTCCAAAACTGTAGGAAATAAATTTTGTTTCTTTATATATTACTCAGTTTCAGGTATTCTGTTGTGAGTGATAGAAAACTAATACATCACTTCAAAGCACCAAGAGCCAAAATATAGCAAAAAGTGAAAGAGACAATTTTATTTTGAAAGATTTCACAAAGAATCAGTATCATAGACCAAAATGAAATATTCTTTATTGCCTTACTTGTAAAATCCTACTTCTATCATCTTTTAAAAAATGACTAACAACAGTATACAGTTTGCTTCTTTTGCTTTTCTTTTCTGTTCAAACTACTGCCTTTTATTGGTATGTGACTATTTGCTGACTTCCACTGAAATAAAATCCATTCATATGAACATCATCGGGGAATAGCCAGAAAGAACAGCGTGATTAATGTGAGCTAGGACCATCCCCATGCAGATGCCCTCTGCCTCCAAGGAAATCAGGAGGTCAGGAGATGTGTGGGTGACCTGGAGCCAACAAGGAGATACAGGAAAACCCAGGAGTAGACAGAGAAGCACAGTCTGTCACCCAGAAATGTGAGACAGATGCTGCATGATGGTAAGGTGTGTGGGGCAAGTTTCTGCATGTGCAAACTATAAAAGCCATTCATGCACTGTTTGAAGGAAAGGACTCAGAAGTCATCACTGTGTGGCCCTGGAGGACATTCTGCTAAATGAAATAAGCCAGACACAGAAAGACAAATACTGCATGGTCTTACTTACATGTGGAATCTAAAATAGTCAGATTGTTAGAAGCAGAGAGTAGAATGGTGGTTACCAGGAGATGGAGGAGGGGAATGTGTGGAGATGTTGGTCAAAGGATATGAAATTTCAACTATGCGACATGAATGAGTTCTGGAGATGTAATGTACAGCCTGGTGACCAGAGGTAACGATACTGTACTGTATACTTGAAACTTGCTGACAGGGTAGATCCTATGTGCTCTCACCACACGAAATGGAAACTATGCGAGGTGACAGATTAATTAATTATCTCGCTTGTAGTGATTATTTTATCATATATACCTATATCAAATCATTAAGTTGTACATATACAATTATTCAATTGTATATATAATTTGAAATAAAAATATATAAAATTTGAAAAAAAGAGTTAGCACTATGAAAAATTAAGTAGTGATATTCAAGCAGTGATTGTAACACACAGGTTCAGTTGGTGTATAAGCGGTCCCACCAAAAAAGATAAATAAATATAAATGGGCATTTCATATTCTCTCCAACTTTCTACACATTGGGATTTTATTTTTGATGGCAAGTTTAACTTATCCTAAACATGTGGTGTGAACAGATTCCCATCATGCACCATCACATATGCACCATTTCCCAAAGCAACAAGACATTATTGCTCTTTTGCCCCAGATTTTTTGAAAATGCAAATATTTTACCACATGCTCTATGACAATGTCTTCTCGTACTCTGGGTAGACAAATACAAGTATAAGAAAATTTTGAAATAAAACCAATAACTAGCATGAGTGTAAGCACAGTATTTTGTGAGTGTTTCTTCAAGAAAGCTAACTAGCAACTAATACTTTGAGTGTAAATGGCCAGTCTGGTATGTGACATTTTATTATTCTGAATTTCTTTCCACCATGTGGTCTTTACTCTGGATACCACCTATAAAATGTGTCTGAGATCTACACTGAGGGAAGAGATAAATCTGTCAGTGAGCTTGTCAACATCATTCACAATGTGAAGGCTGATGAACCCCAGCCTTTGTTTTATGAGGAATTATAGTAATGTCTTATACAATCAAAACAATGAACTGCTTTGTTTGAAGGTCTGGAATTTGGGATGTGGGTGTTAACCTCACCTGCTACTTTTCTCTGACCAGTTCATTTAGGAGAAAATCATTCCTCCCTCCTCTTATGGTAATTATAATTTCCTAGTTAATGTTTCAGCTGACTAGTATCCTTTAACATATTTTTGGTTCCTCTGTTTTCTTCTTTCTTTAACCAAGTATTGCCTGAGGCATAGACTGGTGGATGGAAGCTCTAAGGCAAATCACAGACAGGTCAAATAACATCTCCAGCATTGAAGTTTAACTAATAAAAGAATGACATAAGGTAATTGCCTCCTCTTGTTTCTGCTTACCTGAAAGACAAAATATTTGGAGATATAGAGGACAAAAAGCAATGTCAGGGAAATAATAAGCTAGTCTGGATAAAGTCCTGGAATTCAGGAGTCCTTAATTTAAGCCTTAGCTTGACCAGTAATTAGCCCTGAGATCTTTGGCTAAGAGCTTGACTTCTTAGGGTCTCAATTTCCTCTCTTTCTTCCTCTGCAGATTACTACTATATTGCACTATTATGCTGAAACTATGCTAGATGGTGGAAATATACATACACTTGTGCTGGGAAAATAGAATAATTTAATCAGGCTCCCCTTGCCTCAGGGCCAGTTGGGGGTGGTTCAGCACATTCTCTGTAAACAAATTGTGTGTGGGGGTGGGTGGAGTTAGTGCACCTGCTTTCCCACTTACAGCTTCCAAGGGCCTGATGGCCGGTTACCTAGCTCATAGACTTGCGTGTGAGGGGTCTGGTGACCCAGCCTGGTGTGTGAGGTGTCTGCAGACCCATCCTGGCGTGTGAAGGGTTTGTGACCCAGTCTGTGAACGCCTGTGAGCTCCAGACCCAGCCCTAGCTCGACAATTGGCCCAGTCGGCAGGATTACGGGCAGGTAAAAGAGCTCCACAATGTAGAAGGTGGATTTGACAAGTCTTTAAAATGATTATATGTGGGGGATGAAAGAAGAAGAATCAAAGGTAACATCCAGCTTTCATGTTGGGAAATTAGTTGGCAGTAGCAATAACCAAAATAGCGAATATAGGAAAAACAGAAGTTTTGAAGGGAGCAGAAAAAATGTATTTGACATGTTAATTTTAATTCTAAAATGTTTCCCCCAGATTACAGCTTCCAAGGGCCTGATGGCCTGTTACCTAGCTCATAGACTTGCGTGTGAGGGGTCTGGTGACCCAGCCTGGTGTGTGAGGTGTCTGCAGACCCATCCTGGTGTGTGAAGGGTTTGTGACCCAGTCTGTGAACGCCTGTGAGCTCCAGACCCAGCCCTAGCTCGACAATTGGCCCAGTCGGCAGGATTACGGGCAGGTAAAAGAGCTCCACAATGTAGAAGGTGGATTTGACAAGTCTTTAAAATGATTATATGTGGGGGATGAAAGAAGAAGAATCAAAGGTAACATCCAGCTTTCATGTTGGGAAATTAGTTGGCAGTAGCAATAACCAAAATAGCGAATATAGGAAAAACAGAAGTTTTGAAGGGAGCAGAAAAAATGTATTTGACATGTTAATTTTAATTCTAAAATGTTTCCCCCAGAGGATGTTTTTCTACATCTCTTACTCCAAAGAAGAGGGAAAAGTAAAACTATAAGAATTGAGGTAAATGTCTCATGTTTATCACATTATTCGTATACTGTTCTGACTGACATCTCTTTTGTCTCCTTTTTCATGCTAAAGATTCCCTTTCTTTCTAGTTGGATGATTCTAAGAAGATAAGGAGGAAGAAGGGAACAGACCCATTGAGGTCCTGTTTATAGATAAAATATTTTTGAAAATGCAAATATTTTACCACATGCTCTATGACAATGTCTTCTCGTACTCTGGGTAGACAAATACAAGTATAAGAAAATTTTGAAATAAAACCAATAACTAGCATGAGTGTAAGCACAGTATTTTGTGAGTGTTTCTTCAAGAAAGCTAACTAGCAACTAATACTTTGAGTGTAAATGGCCAGTCTGGTATGTGACATTTTATTATTCTGAATTTCTTTCCACCATGTGGTCTTTACTCTGGATACCACCTATAAAATGTGTCTGAGATCTACACTGAGGGAAGAGATAAATCTGTCAGTGAGCTTGTCAACATCATTCACAATGTGAAGGCTGATGAACCCCAGCCTTTGTTTTATGAGGAATTATAGTAATGTCTTATACAATCAAAACAATGAACTGCTTTGTTTGAAGGTCTGGAATTTGGGATGTGGGTGTTAACCTCACCTGCTACTTTTCTCTGACCAGTTCATTTAGGAGAAAATCATTCCTCCCTCCTCTTATGGTAATTATAATTTCCTAGTTAATGTTTCAGCTGACTAGTATCCTTTAACATATTTTTGGTTCCTCTGTTTTCTTCTTTCTTTAACCAAGTATTGCCTGAGGCATAGACTGGTGGATGGAAGCTCTAAGGCAAATCACAGACAGGTCAAATAACATCTCCAGCATTGAAGTTTAACTAATAAAAGAATGACATAAGGTAATTGCCTCCTCTTGTTTCTGCTTACCTGAAAGACAAAATATTTGGAGATATAGAGGCTTTTGCTTGTTTAATTTTATAAAAATGGAATCATATATGCATTCCCTTGTGTCTTTCCTCTTTTGCTCTACATTTGTGAGATTCATCCCTGTTTAAAGCAATTTACTTTCAGAAAGATCAGGTAACTTCCCAAAGCAGAATAGTGTAGAAGGACAGAGACACAACCCAGTCCCCTGTAGTGCACAAGACAGGGAGAGACTTTGTCGTTTGTTCCTTCTGAAGTTGTTTTATGCCTTCCCTCTTCCTGACCTCCCTTCATTCATTCAATGCGTATTTATTGAACACCTACCTTGTGCCAGGCTCTATTTTAAGGTTTAGAGAGAGAGCAGGAATGATATAAAGTTCCTTGCCCTCGTGGAGCTTACAGTTGAGTAAAGGGAGATAGACAATCATCAAACAAACTGATTTATAAAGTTACGCAGTGATAAACGAGGAGGAAGAGGAGGAGAGGAAAGAAAAAAATCAGAATAAGAGTTTATACCGAGAGCGATAGGGAGGGAGGTTGCTCCTCTCATTCCCAGCCATGGAATATCTTTTCAATCCCTCTCACAATAATCTTGTGATCCCTTTTTTATCTCATTCTTGACATCTGGAATCCCAATCCCCTTCAAAACTCTACCCTTTTTCCTGTAAGAAAACAGCTGCTTCACTTTTTGTATTTGCCAGCATGGAAACCTTGACCAAATTCAACCAAATACTAACACAGCCTTTCCTTTGCTTAGGATTTCCAGGCTCTGAAGAGAGGTAGGTGGGTTCCAGCCTCCTGAGGTAGGGACGAAGCTGAATCAGCAAAGACTACAGTTTGCTTCCTCTGAAGCAACCCCAAAGCAAACACATCTCAGTAGAACAAACATTAATTTTCTTCTAAAAACAACATCATTTAGTCTCCTATGAGGAAGCATATTTAGTCTCCTATTAGTTTTCCTATGAGGAAATCATATTTCTCTTTGTAGCATGGCTTTGATTGCCCTGCTTGTGAAATAACAAACTAGGACTGATGACAAGAAGCGTGGGACTACTTCCCGGGGCCGCTTCGGTGTGAGAGCCACACCTGAATTTATAATGGCTCTCTCCGATTGAAAAATTCCCCCAATCTTTCCTGATAGTAGAAGGGAATGGGGTCGCAATTCATCTCCCCACAGCCTCCAGTGAGAAATTTGGACATAATTCTATATACAAAAGAGATAAAAGAATTGTTTTTAAAAACCAGAGGAGAGGAACAAATACATCTTACCTTTAGGACAGATCCTGGAATAATGAGAGAATGAACTGAAGTAATAATAATAATAAAGGAGGCAGAAGAAGGACTCAGAAGATGACTTCGAGTTTCCACATGAGAAGCTATGAGTGCTGAACTCAGGTACCAGGAATAGGTGGGAAAAATCAGAGACAGATTCGGGGCACATTGCACTGGAAAAGTTACGGTGCTTTGCAAGAAATTAAATATGGGGGCAATTGAGACTTGTCAGCATTTCAAGATTGGTGACTGTGTGAATGGTGGTCCTGGTAAAAGAAAGAAGGAAGAAAGGAAGAAGAGGACAGCTGATGGGGCCAGAGCGTTAGGGTGGGACAGGAAAAACGCAGTTGTGAACATGTGAAGCTTTCTGTGTTCACAGATGTCCTGCACTGTGTCAGAGTTTCTCAGTCCTTGAGGCAACAAAGACTTCTCAGAAGCAGTTTCAAAAGAAGTTAAGAAAGTGGGCCCAGAAGTCAGACTGGTGTTGCTCTGAATCCTACCTTGGCCCCTTGCTACTTGTGTGAGTCTTGGAGAGTTTTTCTCTCTGCTCAGGGTCTTCATCTGTAAAATGGCATTAATAGTGCCTACCTTGTAGAAGGTTTAAATGAGAGGATGTAGAGAGGATTAAATGAGAAAATTCAAGTAGACCACTTTGAATATTTACTATCTGGCATATAGTAAACGGTGTATATGAGTTATGAATTGTAATCCTTTGCTAATTGCTTTACTCAACCCTTGTTAAGATAAAGACCCATATAAAAATTCCAGATTATCCTTGTGTAATACAAGATCACTTCTTCTTTGTTTGCTTTCAAGACTTGATAAGGTTTGTGGTTAATGACTGAGTTTGCAAACTGTCCCAGGTATTCCTCCTTATAGTAATGAGAACACCTATAGAACATTTAGCAAAACTCTTTGCCTAGAGAGATCGAGAGGGTTTTGTACACTTTGCACTTTGTAATCATGATAAGAATTATTTTAATTCATCACACCTTTAATTCTCAAATCTTACTCAAGATGACTTCAGTTGAATATGTGATTATCAAAGTGGTGATCTAAAAAAGATACCTTGTGTAATAAGGAGTCCCCTCCCTGAAGGATGTATGACAGCAAATCAATATGCTGCATGAGGGTGTGAACAAACCAGGTGTATCAGAATCACTGGAACACATCCAAAGCTTATAAAGGGATGCAACACCTGGGTGTTTGCCCTTGTGCTATTAGAAACAAAATGTCTATCTTAGAACATGGCAATAGTTGTTTAAAGTTTGAATGTCCATTACTTTCTTAAAATTAAATGCAGACCAAGCAATTGTCACACAGTTTTAAAATATTTTAAAGAAGACTATTCACTCATTCCATATTTATTGAGTGCAGACTCCATGGGAAAAAGGTAGCAGACCTCATGAAATCTGACAGATCTCACCTTGAAATTTGGCTCTGAGACTTTCTAGTTAGATTCCTATACTTCTTTAAGTCTAGTTCTCCCCTTTAAAATAGAGATAGTAAATCCACCTTGCAAAGTTGTTGCAAACATTGAGTACTGCAATGTGTGTGTGTAAAATGCCTTTTTATGGCTGCATCAAATAAATGTATTCAATTAATTAACATTATTAATATTATTAAATTAATGCAATGGCTGATCATTAAATAAATGTTCAATATATGGAAATTACTATGGCCATTATTACACATGCCAAGTACTATAGTAAGTAAGACACAAATATATTGCCCACAAGGGACAAATGTCCCTGTCTACAAGTGGTTCACTATTTCATGGAAAAATGCCTATTATGGTTAAGTCTTGGTCCAAAATTTTGTGAATTAAGAAATTCAGGTAGAGGGGCTGGCTAGTTAGCTCAGTTGGATAGATTGCGATGCTGATAACACCAAGGCCCAGGGTTTGATTCCTGTATCAGCCAGTAATCAAAAAGAAAGAAGGGAAGGAAAGAAGGAAGGAAGGAAGGAAGGAAGGAAGGAAGGAAGGAAGGAAGGAAGTTCGTTCAGGTAGAATACATTTCACAGACTTTGCTCTAAAATATATGAACTTCCAACGGGAGTGAGATGATATCTCATTGTGGCTTTAATTTGCATTTCCCTGATGATTTAGAAATGCTGCCTGTTGGCCATTTGTATGTCATCTTTTGAGAAATATCTGTCAAGTCCTTAGCCCATTTTTTAATTGAGTTGCTTTTTGCTGTTTAGTTGTTTAAATTCCTTATGTATTCTGGATATTAACTCCTTGTCTGATGTGTAGTTGGCAGATAGTTTCTCTGATTCTATAGTGTGTCTCTACACTTTGTTGATAGTGTCCCTTGCTGTGTGGAAGCTTTTTAGTTTGATGTGGTCCCATTTGTGTATTTTTGCTATAGTGGCCTGTGCCTTTGTCGTCTTGCTCAAAAAAGCAATGCCCACTCCCATTTTCTGTAGTGTTTAGCATTTCCCCTGTTTTCTTCTGGTAGTTTTGCATCTTAAATTTAGGTCTTTGATCCATCTTGAGTTGATTTTTGTGTATGGTGAGAGATAGGGGTCTAGTTTCAGTCTTCTGCATGTGGATATCGAGTTTCCCCAGCATCATTTGTTGAAGAGATTGTCTTTTCTCCATTGTATATTTTTGGCACCTTTGTCAAAAATCTGTTGGCTGTAAGTGTGTCTGTTTATTTTGGGGCTCTCTATTCTGTTCCATTGGTCTATTTGTCTTTTTTTTTATATACCAGTTCCATGCTGCTTTGGTTACTATAGCTTTATATTTTGAACTCAAAAAGTGTGATGTCTACAACTTTGTTCTTTTTGTTCAACATTGCTTTAGCTATATGGGGCCTTTAGTGGTTCCATAAAAATTTTAGGATTGTTTTTTCTATTTCTGTGAGGAATGTCCTTGGTATTTTGATAGGAATTGCATTGAACGTGTAGATTGCTTTGGGTAATATGGACATTTTAATTATGTTAATTCTTCTGACCCTGAAAATGGAATATCTTTCCATTTATTTGCATCCTCTTCAATTTTTCTCACCAATGTTTTATAGTTTTCTTTGTAGAGGTCTTTCATCTCTTTCATTAAATTAACTTAGGTGTTTCATTTTTATGGTAGTTTTTGGGAATGGAAGTACTTTCTCGAATTCTTTTTAGCTATTTCATTGTTGGTGTATAGGAAGGCTATTGATTTTTGTGTGTTAATTTTGTATCCTACCACTTTACTGAATTCATTTATTAGTTCCTGTAATTTTTTGGTGCAGTCTTTAAGGTTGCCTACATATGGAATCATGTCATCTGCACATAGGGATAATCTGACTTCCTCCTTTTCTATTTGGATGCCAGTTATCACTTTCTCTTGCCTTATTGCACAGGCTTGAACTTCTAGTACTATGTTGAATAAGAGTGGGAAAAGTGGGGCATCCTTGTCTTGCTGCAGATCTTAGAGGAAAAGCCTCCAGTTTTTGTCCATTCGGCATATTAGCTGTGGGTCTGTTGTACATGGCTTTTAGTGTGTTGAGGCACATTCCTTCTGTACCTAATTTGTTGAGTGTTTTTTATCATGAAGCAGTGTTGGATTTTATCAAATGCTTTTTCTGCATCTATTGAAATGATCATTGTGGGGAAAATAGGATAATTTAGTCAGGCTCCCTCAGCTCAGGTCTGGCTGGGGCATCGAGCAGCACATTTCTTGTAAAAAAGTTGTGTGGGTGGAGTTAGTGTGCATGTGCATCCATGTATCTTTCTAGTTAATTGTTTTTGTGTGTTCTGCAGTTTTGTGAAGCAGGCTGGTGGCAGAGAGCTCGTGACTAACAATAGAGCATGTTTACTCTGCTGGCAGCTGCTCAGTTCCAGTTTTTCTTTGGACTTTGCCAGTAGCAGTTGAGTTTCAGAGTTTCTCTTTGTACTGCTTAGCTCTCAGACATGTGTGTGCTGAATAAAGACTATTCCTTCTTCAACCAAGGCTCCACGGGCTTTTTTGCTGGTTACCTAGCTCATAGGTAACCCTGAGTTTACCTAGCTCATAGGTAAACCCTGCATGTGAAGGGTTTGTGAATGGGCTCGAGGGGTCTGTGAGCTTCAGACCCAGCCCTGGCTCTACAATCATATATTTTTTCCATTCATTCTGTTGATGTGATGTATCATGTTTATGATTTGCATATGTTGAACCATCCTTGCATCCTTGTGATGAATCCCACTTGACCATTGTGTGTGATCTTTTTAATGTGTTGCTGAATTCTATTTGCTAGTATTTTGTTGAGGATCTTTGTATCTGTGTTCATTAGAAATGTTGATCCAGTTAGAATGGCTATTACCAAAAAGATAAAAAATAATAAATGCTAGTGAGTATGTGAAGAAGGTAATCTTCTACATTGCTGGTGGAAGTGTAAATTGGTACAACCACTGTGGAAAACAGTAGGCAGTTAACTCAGAGAACTAAAAATAGATCTACCCTATAACCCAGCTGTCCCACTACTGGGTATACACCCAAAGGAAATGAGAACAATATATAAAAAAGACACCTGCACTCCTATGTTCATCACAGCACTATTCACAGTAACCAAGAGATGGAATCATCCTAAATGTCTATCAATGGATGAATGGATAAAAAAACTGTGGTATATGTACATAGTGGAATACTACTCAGCTATTTAAACAAATGATATCCTATTATTTTCAGCAACATGGATGGAACTGGAAACCATCACGTTAAGTGAAATAAGTCAGGGATTAAAAAGACAAATACCACATGATATCACTCATATGTAGGGGGAAAAAAGTGACTCTCATAGAAGTAGAAAGTAGAATAATAGTTACCAGAGTTGAGTGTGCAAAGGGAGAGGAGGAAAAGTGTTGGGTACAAAACTATGCTATCTACCCTAAGTGAGTCATTGTGCAGTATGTGCATGTATTTTTAAAACATACTGTACTCCACAAATATGTACAAATAAATGTTAAAATAAAAAAGAAGTGGGCCGACCCCGTGGCGCACTCGGGAGAGTGTGGCGCTGGGAGCGCAGTGATGCTCCTGCCGCGGGTTCGGATCCTATATAGGAATGGCCGGTGCGCTCACTGGCTGAACGCAGTGTGGGCGACACCACACCAAGGGTTGCGATCCCCTTACCGGTTACGAAAAACGACAAAAAAATAAAAAATAAATAAATAAAAAAGAAGTAAAAAATAAAATAAAACAAAGTAAAATAAAATATATGAACTTCTGAGACTTAGCTTATCCTAGAATTCATTTTGAAAATGCAATGCAGTTCTAAGAATGGTCAATTTATAGGTACCAAATTAGAAGCATTTCTAGCTTTAACAAATACCACCAACAAAGGACTTGTTAGCTAAGGCCCTGATGACTAATGATATTTACCTGTGGCTTGGACAAAGGGAAGGTCTGCTATACTATGGTGTTTACTGATGGGTCTTGATAACCTGATCTCAGTTCCAAAAGAAACCTTTCTAATTGTGTTTTAGCTATTCTACTTCTGTCTTGTAAGTTTGACCCTGCAGTACAGTAAATGTAACTTTATAAATCCTATAGACATGTAAAAGAGCCATAAAAGTTCTGAAGCACTGCTTATAATTGCGTTGTTGTGTATCACAAGCCCAATATTTAATTAGATATGCAAATAGTAGTAAGCAAATACTAAATATTAATATTTCTTATCTTACTTTGGAACTCTTTTTAATGGAAAAAATTAAAATATTCACAAAAATGTATATTTCATTTCCCATTTCACTGTGTTATAAGGAAGTCAAGTTGTAATCCATTGTGTTATTTTTAATGTCACATCATCTTCATGCCTTGTCATCACTCTTTGCAATATTTGAAGCTAGCTCTAGTATAAACATGCTGGACCTATTTGTGAAGTATATATCTCACAAATAACTAACAAGCAATGGATATGTGCTTCATCTCAAAAGAACTGGGAAGTGTTTTGCCATCATCAATCATCTATATTAAGGCAAGGTGAAGACCTTAATTCTAGGTATGAACTTTCTTCACTTCATGTTAATGGCCACATATATGCCAAGGACTGTTTTAGGCACTTGAAGTTAAAAAAGATGAACAATACTCGATTATCAAATGGTTTTTGTATGGTTGTGTAAGGAGACAGACATACCTACAGTTGATTATAATACAAGACTGACTGTGTTCCCTATGTCCATATAGATGAGTGTCCACCTAAAATAAATCCTACTGGTTTCTAGATGACAGCTTTTGTATCTCTTTTTGGTTCTGTACACTGATGGAATACAGCTCACCATTTTTACATAGGTTAAGACATTTTAGAGACAAAGATTCATTTAGATTTTTAGTGATTCAAGTTGAGGTATCCTGTCTCTCTTCAGATTTTCTTACGCTTATCTATTTCATCATATTATCAAGTATTCCACTACTCACCCTACTAGTGTAAGAAAAAAAGCAAAAATAATAAAAACGTAACTACCTGGACTTAACATTAACTTCCCTGAAAAAGTCTGATGATGCTTTACAGTATCATCATATTTAATGCTATGCCTTTTGCCATCATAATTTGAATAGCTGAGGGAGATATGTAGACCAAGAAAAAAAAAAAAAAGACTGAAAAAGAGCAGAAGAAATCAAAGATGACTGGAAATTAGAAAACTTGTTGTATTCCTGTTTCAGATATAGATTTGCTCTTTAATTTTGGTCACTTTGGGCTTCAGTGCTGCCATTGTAAGATAAAAAGGAGGGTGGCCTTCAGCTGAAATTGTACAATTCTAAGATTCTTAATAGAAGAAAAGCAAGGTGCCTCCCCCAAGTCTTCAGTTCCTGGGAGGAAAGCTGTCCCCACCAGTAGATCATGGAAAATGACAAACCCTTGTGCCTAGCAATACTGACTTCTTCCTTATAATTTTTTTTAAATTTTATTTTATTTTGTCAATATACAATGTGGTTGATTATTGTGGCCCATTACCGAAACCTCCCTCCCTCTGCCCTCTCCCCGCTCCTTCCCCTTATAATTTTCTTAATGTGCTTCTCAAGTGGGAAAAAATAAAGAAAAAATAGCTTCTGGATATTGGTAGCTGGATGTTGTCAACAAATGATTACTTAGTTATATCTCTCAGAATCAAAAACAAATGATGCTAGCAAAATACTATTAGTAGTGCCAGAATAGAAGTCTTCCTCAAAATCCTTTATTTAAAGAGCCTACAATCTAGAAGTGAAAGCATCTCATGATGGTTAGCTTTATGAGTCAACTTGGCTGGACTACAAGATTTAGTTATTCCGTCAAACACTGATCTAGGTGTTGCTGTGAAGGTATTTTGTATACGTGGTAAACATCTACAATCAGTTGACTTTAGGTAAAGGAGATTATCCTCAATAATATGGGTGGGCCCCATCTAAGCAGCAGAAAGGCCTAAGGAGCAAAACCGAGGTTTCCCTGAGGAAAAAGCAATTCCACTGCAGTGTAGTGGACTATAGGGTCAGCTTCTTCCTGAGAATTTCCATCTGGCTGGCCTGACCTATGGATTTCAGACTTGCCTACCCAGACCCCACAATCCTATAAGCCAATACTTTGAAAATAAATCACTGTGTGTGTGTGTGTGTGTGTGTGTCCTACTGGCTCTGTTTCTCTAGTAGAACTCTGACTGACACAACTGATAAATATATAAACAAGTCCTTCAAAAAGTCCATGGAAATATTCATGGTATCTTTTAATTCTATTTTTCCACAACCTTTTTGAAGTATATGGTATATATCTACCTATGAGATATGTGTGTGTATTTATGATATATGTGTGAATATATGTTTGTGTACTTGAAATTATCTGAAAGTCTATTACTAATGGAAACATTTCTTCAAGCTTGATCTTATGAACTAAAACTATCAATTTAGAATAAAAGCTAACGTGTATATACTTGACATGTGTCAGACATATTTTATACATATCAATTTATTTAATCCTCACTTCTACTCTATGAGAAAGGAGCACTTATTGTCCCTGTTTTAAAGTTAAGGAACATAAGGCAGAGAAAATTTAAGTGCCCTGCATAGGACCATGTGACTGGTAAGGGGTAAAATCAATATGCAAACTCACGGGTATGGCTGCAGACCCAGAACCTCCAACCACTGTGCAATACTGTCTCTTGGAACCAGTCCTAAGCTTCCCCCAAAGGGTGCAAAATAGCACTATAGCATTAAGAAGTCTACCATGGCTAACTGAGGACAAGCCTGAGATTTAGGTTTGGTTGCCAGAACCAGATCCAGCTAGATCTATGCTCACTCTAGTTGATCTCAAACTCCTCAAACAGGGATCCACAAACTCTGATAAAGACAGGGGTGGGCAAAGTAGGTAAGGAGAACCCTCAGCCACAATGAGCAGGGTCATTTCAAAAGCCATTTCTGGTCAAAGCACATCTGTTTTCGTTATTCATGGCTTACCATAATATTAGCTATCAAACCAGGAGAGGCCGTGTTCTTTAGGGATGTTGAAAAGCTAGACTGGCCTATCGAAAAGCAATGAAATTACTGTTGTGTTTTAAGATATTACCATCACTGAATAGGTTGGAGGATTTTTTATTTTTCAAAACTTCTCCGTGGAAGCTGAAGGAAGTAGAACTCTTAACTCTCACAATCGAATATCATTTTATGAAAAGTGCAGCCCAGATGTCAGCTGTGGTTATGGTCACTGTCACATCTCATAAGCAATCCAATGTCCTCCCCCAAGATTTCCCAGTTGGATTCTCTTCTTATATTCACCTAAGTGATGAGTTCCAGCTTCCACTAAATTAGATCACTGTATGGATTGTCACCCCATTCTACACATGCTATTTTTTTTCCTTCAACATATCAACTCAAACAGGTATTTCAGTCTTCTTACATAATTTTCACACAATTCAGTGTGTGCCTACTTGTCTTTTCTGCCAAGAAAAACTATACATAACTTGGAAATGAGCAAGAGATTATTGTGTGTCCTTTTGGTGGAGGTCTGGGCACGGTCTAGCAGACCCTCTGGGAATGATATTTTATACAAGTGTGTACCTTTGATTATCTTTCCCTTAACTAGGCTGTTTTATAACTCTGTAGGGATTATAGAAAAATGAGAGCAATACAAAGGATTCTTGTCCAAAGCAAGCAAATGAATTTTGCCCAGTAAAAACACAATTCATTTTTCCCTTATAGAAAAGACCCTAAACATAAAATGTTACTGTTTATAAGAAATTAGTCAGTTTTGCATCTATTAGCAAATTTATTTAAGATTCTTGATTTCATATTTATAGCTGTTCTTCAAATTCTCCTTTTTTTTTTTTTTTTTTTTGTCTTTTTTACTAACCGGTAACGGAATCACAACCCTCGGTGTCACGCCTGTACCAGGGACCGGCAATGGGATCACAACCCTTGGTGTTGTGCCCACACTGCGCTCAGCCAGTGAGCGGGAACCGGTCTCCACATGGGATCCGAACCCTCGGCGGGAGCGCCGCCGCACTCCCAAGCGGCGCACTCTCCAGTGCACCACTGGGCCGGCCCTTCAAATTCTCCTTTGAACTGGTTTTAATATCAGACAATTTCTTGTATTAACTAATGAGCTGAATAAAATCTTTGACATACGTTCATTTGATATCTGAATGAAAGTCATATTGTTAACTTTTGAAAATTACACTATGACATTCTGAACATTGGGACATATGTTGAAAAAATGCAAAAAATTTTAAATTGAATGTGAAGCATCCTCCTTAAAAAAACCTTTTGGTCATTGTTAGCATCTCAGGCTTCAACCTCCAAGCATGCTGTTAGGCTTCCTTTTGTTTTCTTTGCCCTCTCCTGCCCTATGCAAAGCAGTTTTCCTCCCGAAGTAGAATCCTAATGCCAACTTTATCTTGGAAGATATCTTGGTAAGCAAGATTGAAAAGGAAAATAAACCAGTATACCAACTTTTTATTTTATGGATAAAAGTCTGAAGCCCAGAAATAATTTGCTCACATATATCCAACTACTTAGTTAATTTATTATTAGAGAAAATATGCCTTTTTCTGCAATATATAAAATTATTTTAGGCTTAACTAGGGAATTCAAATTAATTATTAAAATTGGGTTATTTCAGCCTCATTAAAATTTTTGCAGTAAGATCAGGAAAAAAGTTATAATCAAATAAAGCACAAATTAAATACCGTGTATATAGAGATGTTTGATCCTATTGTAAATTGGTTCCTCAGAACTGGGAAGGAAAATTTTATAAATGTTCACATTAGTAGATAAGATGTATAACTTAAACACTGTAAATTTACCATAAACAATTGTGTACAACAGCATTTGTTACAATATTATTTTGGGAACAAAAAAGATATCTAAGCGAGGAGAAACTTCCAAAATTTGTCTTAAATGTAGTTTCTTTAGGAAAAAATAGAAATTTTCAAAGGCCTTAAAAATAAATGATAGAAATATCTGAAATATATAGTTAATAACAATAACTGGAATAAAAGCTAAAAATAATACCTAACGTTTGTTTGTTCAATTTCACAAATACTTACATGGCTTGCACTCTTTAGAGAGGCCAACTTTGGCCAACAGTATCAAAAGTCACCTTCAGCACATCCTACCCTCTTCCTGCTTTATTTCTGCTGTTTTGCCTTTATCGTTATCACATATGCAATACGTTTCATTTTTTATTTTGTATTTTATTTCTTCCCCTGGAATGTACTCTCGCAAAGAGCAGGAATTTTTGCCTCTTTGTAGATTGCTGTATCCACCTCACCTAAAACAATGCCTAGCACATGGTAGGCCCTCAAGATATAGAATCCAGCAATGGAAAAATGGAATTTTTTTAGTAGACATAAAAATTATATGAAAATTGATCATGAGTTAGGCCACAAAGTTAACCTCAAGAAATTTCAAAGATAACAAACACATCACATATTCTAACCACAGTGGAATTAAGTTAGAATTACTAATCAAAAGTTAACTAGGGAGGAAAAACACACAGACATGGGAACAAGGCTGGCTGGTTAGTTCAGTTGGTTAGAGCATGGTGTTATAACACCAAGATCCAAAGGCTAACACTTCAGATCCCTATACCAGCCAGCTGCCAAAAAACAAATAGATAAATAAAAATTTTAAAAAATTAAAAAAAGAAGAGGAAGCTGGACTTCCTTCCTAGTGATGCAGCTGGCGCATGAGGGATGCACAATGAACAAGCCAGGGGAAGAAAGACCCTAGCTCTCTTTTCTCTCTCTCTGCTTTCCTCCCCCTCCTGCCGTTAATCCCCATTGGCTGGAGCCAACAGGAGTCAAGAAAAGCCACTGAAGCGGCCATACAGATCAGCCACCCAAGGCATCAAGCTGAGTGGCAAAAGTGGAGAGAAATCTGCAGTGATAATGGAAGCTATCTGGCACAAAATGCTATGTACAAACAACAGCAAAATGTAAACAAGCACACATAGCACTTACTGATAAATAGTTGAGAACATTCCCAATCAGGAACAAAACAAGATGCTTGCTGTCATCACTTCTCTTTGAAATTGTATTTGAGGTCTTTGCTAGGGCATTACAACAAGGAAATGAAAACAATGGTATAAAAAGAAGAGAGGAAGAAAAACAATGCCATTATTTATCGATGATATGATTGTCTCAATATAAAACTCAAATGATTTACAGATCAAATATTAGACCTGAAAAAAAAAGTCTAGAGGAGTTGTACATATAAAATTAATATTTTAAAATATATTGCATTTTTACATAACAAATTTACAATAGCAACACATATATTGTACTCATAAATAAATTCAGCAATGTGGAAAGATCTCTGTGGAGAAAATTATAAAGCATATTAAGATACATTAAAATTAGACCTAAATATGGGCTGGCCCGGTGGCGCACTGCTGCAGTGCGCCACTTGGGAGTGTGGTGGCCCTCCCGCCGAGGGTTTGGATCCCACATACAGACCGGCCGCTCACTGGCTGAGCGAGGTGCGGGTGCAGCACCGAGGGTTGCGATCCCGCTGCCGGTCCCGGGCCGGCATGGGCGCGACACCGAGG
>NW_007727881.1:176691-183157 GCF_000696425.1 Galeopterus variegatus | reverse complement strand
ATGACAGAAAAGATTTTTTTACATGAGATCAAATGGTCATTTCGGTGAGATGGTAAGAATCTTTCAGTATTAAAGTTTAAAGAATAAGGGCCGGCCCGGTGGCGCACCGCTGCAGTGCGCCCCTTGGGGGGGTGGGGGCCCTCCCGCCGCGGGGTTGGATCCCACATACAGACCGGCCGCTCACTGGCTGAGCGAGGTGCGGGCGCAACACCGAGGGTTGCAATCCCGTTGCCGGTCCCGGTCCGGTACGGGCGCGACACTGAGGGTTGCGATCCGTTGCCGGTCATGAAAAAAGACAAAAAGGAAAAAAAAATTAGACCTAAATAAAATAGAAAGATGGGCCATTTTCCTGGGTAAAAAATCTTTCTATCCTAAAGAAGTCACTTCTTGGCCCACTGCCGTCAGCAACCAGGCCTGCGACCACCACGCAGGAGCCAGCACTACATGTCCCCAGGGCTCTGAGGTGGGAGGCCAAGGGCCTTAGCCCTCCCTTCTTTCACTTCCCACCTCCCCCAGAACATTTCAGAGTGTACTTATCAGACGTGAGTGTTTTTATGGTGTGTGTAACTTATCTGCCCATGTCCTTCACCAAGTTTCTGCTTAGATTTTTTCCACTTCATTTTTAAGAGTTCTTTTTTCATTAAGGATGTTAATTTTTGTGTTAAATTTCTTCCTTATCAATTGACATTAAAATTTAAAAACAAAAAAAGAAATCAATCAAGCCTGAACATGGCATTTAAAAAAAAAGAAAAAGTCTCTTCTTCCCACATTGATCTAGAGATTTCATGCGATACTGATCAAAATCTCCAAAGATTGTTTTGTGGAAATTGTCAAACTCATTCTAAAAAATTTATATAGAAGAGCTGAGGACCAAGATCAAGACATTACTGGAGAAGAAAAGCAAGCTGAAGAAATTTATCTTACCAGATATCAAGAGTCATTATAAAGCTATACAATTAAGCCAGTATGGCCTTGCACTGGGGTAGACAAATGGACCGATGGAACAGAACAGAGATCCCAGAAACAGACCCATACAGATAATATAATAACGTTGGCACTGCAGGTGTGGAGAAAAGGCACTGCAGAAAGTGGTTGCGTATATACATATTAAAAAAAAAAAGTTGGGACTTCTACTTCACACCATATAAAATAACCAATTTCAGGTTGACTAAAGATTTGTAAGGCAAAATATACAGCTTTTTCTTCATGACCACAGGATAGAAAGGGATTTCTTAAGCAAGACCTAAAATATCATCCATAAAGAAGATTGAAAAAATAATCTACATTAAAAATAAGAATTTCACTGATTGAGTGATTAAAACAGTGAAAAATAAACCACAAATTGAACAAGATATGAAGAACTGGCATCCAGAATATTTAAAGTATACTTATGAATCAATAAGAAAAAAACTAACAGACCAAATAAAAAGCAGTCAAAGGAATGAAAAGTCACAGAAAGAAGTGCAAAAGGCCAATGAACTTATGAAAAGATGCTCAACCTTACGGGAATTAAGCCACAGTGAAATATAATTCCACACGTAAAAGATTGGCAAAGTTAAAGGTTGGTCAAATGAAGCATTGACAAGTAAGAAAAACAAATGGAAACTGTAATGTTGTGTATACCAATTATCCTGACTTGAGCATACATATTGCACACAGGTATGGATATTCAACACAGTGCCCCACAGATATGTATAATCAATTATGTTTCAGTAAATAAATAAATAAAAGAAACAATCACAATAATACGTTGAACTTTCAAAAGGAGAGAACAAAACTGTGGTTACTAGAGGTGGGATGGGGGAGGGGAAGAGGGATTAGTGAGAAATTGGTTAAGGGTCACAAAGAACGTTCATGTTTTGTAATGATAAATATACTAATTATCTTGATTTGATCATCACATATTGCACACAGGCATTAATATTCAACTCTGTACCCCACAAGTATGTATAATCAATTATATTTCAATAAAAAATACATTAAATAGCAAAAAAAGAAAAAGAAAAAAAAATTGGAAATTGACATTACTAAATAAAATTAGACAATATGCATATACAGTGACACAATACCTCCACTCCTACATATATTCCCTAAGGCTGTACATTTCAAACTGTGAGTTGTGACCCATTCATTTAAAAATTAAATAGAATCTAATAGAAATATCAGAATACATTGCAATTAGTAAGGGTATGTCTTGTTATGCGAAGCTGTTTTTTCACACATGTATGTGCGTGCACGTGCATATTAAGTGAGTTGTGAAGATAAAGATGTATTTTGTTGTGTATCTCAGGCAAAAAAAGTTTGAATATCACTGTCTACAGAAAGTCTTACACATGTGCGCCAAGAGACAAATAAAAAATGTTTACTGTAGCACTATTATGTTAGGTTATGATAGCAAAAGCCTGGAAGCCACACGTTCATTACCAGTAAAATGGGATAAATAGATTGTGGTGTATTTATGTAGTATAATATAGTACATTAGTAAAAATGAACAATCTACTACAAACATCAACATGGAAGAATCTCAAAAACAGAGTGATGAGCAAAAAAGAGCAGACCCCAGAAGGATGCATACTGAATGATTCCATTTATATATAATTCCAAAAAAAGAAAAATGAATGTATTGTTTAGGATCACCTAAGAATCAAAACTATAAAGAAAATCATGGGAATTGGTAACACAAAATGCAGTATAGTGGTGACCTGCAGTGGGGGTTAGGGTTTGGGGAGATGCACTCAGGGTGGGGAGCACGAGGGGTCTTCTAAGGCCAAGTTCTGTTTCCTAACTTGTGTGGTGAGCACATAAGTGTCCATTTGACTATGATATTTTGTACATACGTAGTATACATATACATACACCTGCCTGACATGTCACAATTAAATCTGAGAATAAATGTCACCTGTTACTATTTTGCTCTATACCTTACTCAATAAAAGTTTAATATTAGAAGAAAACTTAGCACTATGGCCAATGCACAGAAGTCTTAAATGAATATGTAATTTGTTTTAAAAAATTTCAAAACTTAACAAAGGTAGAGTTAATCAGTTGTGCTAAAATTGGCACTTTTTTGTTATCTCCAACAGCTCAGATATGGCTCAAAAAACTCACTAATGAAAGGATACCAGGTTTACTACAGAATTTAATTAATGAAAAGCCATTGGCATCCAGGCCCAGCATTTGTCCTTCAGGGAGATGCTTGAGAACTTAAAAAAATTAGTTGGATGAATAATTTAAAAAATGGGGAAAAAATGGAGTTAGGGGACAACCTCAGTACAAGATTGTCTATGTAAATAATTACACCTATAATACAGAATACTGTACAATCACTAAAAAGAACCAGGTAATATGTGCTGATATGGAAATAGGTCTTGGAAATTTTGTTAATGTGAATAAGATAAGTTTCATAATAGTTTATTATAATACCATTTTTGGATTTACTTGATGCCACACATTAGAATGTATATATGCAAATATGGAAAAAAATCTACACTAAACTATTAATAGTAGATGAAATTGGGACGTTTGTTTTCTACTTCATATTTGAATTATTTGAATTCTATTCTGTAATGAGTCTGTTCTATTTTGTAAAATATATATGATGTACAATTTATGTATTATATGTTATATATATAGTTGTATTTCTTAACTGTTAGGTAAGAATAATAATATGGAATAATCCATTTCCTAATATGAAATAATGAGAAAATAAAATGGTGGCAGAAGACTTCAGTTTATTAATAATCATAACGATGATCACAACTGGCAATGCCCTTTCTGAACATTAAAGAACCGGTTCTAGCCTGTGAAGAAATAGTTGTTTGTTTTGCCATGCTTGTAAACAGTGACCCAAATATTTTTCAAAAATAGCAATAGGGACACTACTTACCTTCTCAGCATTCCTTATTGGTGGATAATTCATTGTCCTTTTCTCTCTCCCACACACAGGGTGAATGCTCTTTTTACATATTTATGCTGATACCCGAATCAACTCTAGTTTGATTGGTTTGCTTGCAAGTGCCTCTGGGTGAGTTTATAGCCCCGAGGATATAAATTCAAAAAGTTTTATCTGCCCCCATATGTACTTTCAATTTAGCTCATGTTTGCCATAATAACTTAATCGAATATAAAATGCAGCAAAGTAAAATTATTAAGAATTTTTCTTTCCTTCCTTTATATATTCATCTATAGCAGTCAAAAGTTTTAGATCGTTTCAGTTCTATGAATATGCATGAAATAAAGTAGAGGCACAAGAAATAAGTGAAAAAATTAAATTCCTGTAAGTAAAATCTTTGATGGCTGGACCAATAAGCAAAATAAATCAAGATTAGGTTTAGTATCAGAAGGTTGTCTATCTCTAAAGCCCAGAATACTTTCCAGATTTACAGACCTATGCTTTTCATACTGAAAGCATCATCATACCCCTCTCCAAACCCCTTGCAACTGCAGAGAGAAAGTTTAAGTATTTGTTCCAAAACCTAATGACTTGCTGTCATCTTCAAAGGATTCTTCTTGGAAGAAGCCACCCTAAAAAGGCACTCTCTAACCTTAGGATGGACAAGGAAAATAGGAAAGATGGGCATGAACCATAAAAAGCACCATTGGATAGTCTCCTAGTATTTTTTCCTTGTTTAATTCCCTATTGTCCAATAGTGTTTTAGCTCTAAGCTCAGGAAATACCTGCGTAATGTAGCTAATCTATTGAAATCCATTTCTTGTGCTGGTGATATTTCTACTGTGTCTTTGAATAACAATCGCATGGGCAAGGGTTACGTGCCACTATCCCAGTGTCACTATTGCCAAGGAGACTAAAATTCCCCTGCATTCTATTCACACCTTGCAATCCACGCAAGTTACTTTTTGTAAATTAGGCATATCATTAGGGAAGGTAACAATTTAGTGTGCATAATGTTCGTAGTGCTATTAGCTCACACCCTGTGGCAGTGGGACTGGGACACAATCTCAATGAAAATGAAGAAACTAAGGTAGAGTAGAGAATTGATGGCTTATCAAGACTGTAAGTTGAGATAGCAACATGGAGGCGTCACTCTTTCATAGCCCCCTCGTCTCTAGTAGAAGTTGCAGCATAGATAAAACCCAGATCTTAGTAACAATAGCTGGAAACTGGTAATACATGCATTAAAAACTGAGGAGATAAGATCAGCAAAGCCTCTTATGCAAGCCTATACTCTGGACTAGACAATGATGCAAAGTCAAGATACTCTGAGAGTATTAAGTAATATTTATTTCTGTCTGCAAATCCAATAATAAGATACATTTCTGATTCTAATGGTGTCATGATTGAACTGTATTTCAATGAACTGTGACAAGGATGCTGTAAGAAGATCTCAAATTTTTCCGGTTTAATATTTCCTGTTTATGTTGTCAGTTGCATTCATTTTTATCTGCATTTTTCTGATAAGAAAAAGAGCAGCAGAGCTGGTTTGATTGACAGCCATCCTTGGTGCAGAGTTTCCTCTTGACTTACATATGCACCTCACTCCTTACAACACATCGTTCCAAGCTCTACAGGACACAGCAGTCAGAAAGCCAGAAGACAATGTTCCTCATTAGTAAACTTGCTGGGAGCTTCAGCAGGTTGTTGTTACAGAGTAAAGGAGCCATTAATATGAAACTCAGCTTTTTGCCTGGGAAAGTTTGAAATGTAATGTAGTTTTACTATACACCTTGCATTAGTAACTTGCATTAGCTTGGCAGAAAGCAACTAAATAATATAAGGGTATTTCAAAAAGTTCATGGAAAGATTCATATTATTGTTTAATTCTATTTTTCCACAAACATGTTTTGAAGTACCCTTGTACAATGCAAAATGGATACATTTTCAATGTCTGCAAGTTCATTTTAACCATGCATAAATTAATTGCATTCAAACATGTTATTAAAGCACAAAGAAGCCATTTTTTTGGTTTTTCAAAAACTTGCTCTACTATCATGCAACTGTGCCTTTTTGAATTAAATGGTGAGTCCATTGAATTGTTCAATAGAGTAAGTTTTACTGTTGTGTTGAGCAGGAAAGCCTCAGTTTAAATGGGTACACTGGAACTGGGTACACTGGAAACATTTTTCAGTAGTTCAAAATGCTGTTTTTAGTACTCACACAAAAATTGATATTGTGCCTTTTAATCCTTGCTTCTCGCATTGAACAGGTATTATATTTACTTTTTTAGTTAAAACTAGAAAGATTTGGAGCAATTAAGTCGATAGCTATATCTGTAATGCAGCTTGGTATTTTCTTTCAATCAATTATAAGCATTATTTAAATTTTTAGGCATATATATGTGTGTGTGTGTTTATGTATGTATGTAGAATTTTTTGTTTTTTTATTGGGAAAAAAATTTTTAATTTACATAAAAGTTGCAAGAATTGGGCCGGCCTGGTGGCGCACTGCGCTAGTGCGCCGCTTGGGAAGCGCGGAGGCGCTCCTGCCGAGGGTTCGGATCCCACATAC
>NW_007727881.1:174406-176301 GCF_000696425.1 Galeopterus variegatus | reverse complement strand
TAGGCATATATATGTGTGTGTGTGTTTATGTATGTATGTAGAATTTTTTGTTTTTTTATTGGGAAAAAAATTTTTAATTTACATAAAAGTTGCAAGAATAGTCACCAGTTGCTACCATTTTGCCACATTGGCTTTGTCTGTGTGTGTACATTATATATGTGTGTGTGTGTGTGTATATATATATATTACTTTTGCTGAATCATTTGAAAGTAAATTGCAACTTCGTGATCTTTTATCCCTAAATATTTCAACTTGCATCTTCCTAAGAACAGGATGTCCTCTTATATAATCGTAGAAATATCAAATTCAGGAAATTTTAACATTGTAGCAAAACTTTTATCTAATTCTCAACTCATATTAAATCTTCATCAATTTTCTCAATAATATGTGTTATAGCATTTTTCCCCCTTTTCAATCAGGATCCAATTCAATACCATACATTGCATTTAATCATGTGTCTGTTGTTTCCTTTAATCTGAAGCAATGCCTCAGCCTTCCTTTTTCTTCCATAGCATGGGTTGTTGTTTTTTTAAGAGTACAGGCCAATTCAATTTGGGTTTGTCTGATTGTTTACTCATGACTGAATTCAGATTATTCACTGTTGGCAGAAATTCTACACAAGTTATGTTGGATCTTCTCAGTCACATTAATTCTAATCATTTTAGGAAGCACAGGGTATCAGTTTATCCAATTACTGAGGATGCTAACTTGGATCATTTGGTTAAGATGGTGTCTGCCAGTTCCTGGTACTGTTTAACCCTCCTTTATTTTTACATCAGCCAAACAAATCTGCTTCCATTTTCAGAAAGGTGTCATTTTTATTCCTTACCCAGAGAATTAACACATGCTCTTTCCTTGGCCTAGTTAATTCCCATCCATGACTCAGAACTTAGCTTAAATGTCAGATTCTCTAAAAGCCTCATTAGACCACATTATGTTCTATCACTAGATTCACTAACGACAGTATATGTTCTCACTGCACCGTGTATCTTTTCTTCCTCACTTGTAATTAATATCTTTATTTATGTGAATATTCGAGTGTCTAAATTCTCTGCTAGACCCTAAGTTTCATGAAGATTGAGACCCTCTCTTTTTAGTTCATCATTTTAACTCCAGAACTTTGCTCAGTGCCTGCTATATGGTATGTGTTCAATAATAAATGAATGCATGTAGTTTCTTGAATTTATTTCCTTATAAAACACGTGTTTACTATGTGCTAGGCACTACTCTAAGTATTTTTAAAATATTAGCTCACATAGTCCACATGTGCTATTAGCCCCCTTTTCAAACACTGTCATCAGTTTTGAACTGCATTTTAATCAACACTACTTCCAATTTGTGGTACAAAGGACAAATTTTAACTAGACAGGGTATTTTTCTGAGCCTCTATAAAGATGAACGTTGTATTAGTCCATTCCTGTTGCTTAAAACAAAATACCTGGAACTGGGTAATTTACAAGAAAACAAAATTAATTGTTTACAGTTTCAGAGGCTGGGAAGTCCTAAGTCCAGGGTACACATTTGGGAAAGGCCTTGGTGGTGGTAACAGTGACCCAGGGTATCACGTGGTGGAAAACAGAGCAGAAAGAGAAAAATTCTTTGTGTGCTTTCCTTTTAAAGCCCTCAGAACCATGCCCCTGACCACAACTATTAATGCATTTACTATGGCATGGTCCTGCAATCTAATTACCTCTCAAGGCTCCATCTTTCAATTATCATAACAGGATTTCCCACTCTCAACAGTTACAGCAGGGATTAAGCCTCAATGAGGTTGGGGGGCAGTGGGCATCAATCTACAGCAAACCTTTAGAACATTTTCTTGTGAACTCTACATACCATTCTAAATTATATTTGGGTATTAGGTGATGTATTATATTTGGAGAGGGGTGACAACT
>NW_007727881.1:171295-173322 GCF_000696425.1 Galeopterus variegatus | reverse complement strand
GATTTAGTAGGTTTGGAGTCAGGCCTATGAAATTGCATTTCTTTTATAGTTTGTTTTCTGTCCTCCTTAAAAAATCTTTGCTTAATCTAATGGCATAATAATTTATCTTATATTTATCCTATGTTTTCTTCTAGAAGTTTTATAGTTTTAGCTCTTACTTTTAGGTTTTGTTCAAGTTAATTTTGGGTATGGCATCAAAAAAGAATTGAGCTTTATTTTTTTTTCCATATATATATCCAATTGTTTCAGCACCATTTGCTTACTCTAGCATCTCTGTTGAAAATCAATTGGGCCATAGATTTGTGGATTTATTTCTGTTTCAAACCATGTTGAATATTGTAGCTTTAAAGTAAGGCTTGAAATCAGGTACTGTAAGTTCTTTTCAAAATTGTTTTGGCTATTCTTGGTTCTTTGAATTTCCATATAGATTTTAAAATAAACATCATTTTCTTAAAAGTATTCTACCAGGATTTTAGTTGGTATTGCCTTGAATCAATATGAGGACTATTGCAATATTCATAATATTGAGACTTCCAATTTATGGTTGGCAAATATCTCCTTTTGTTTAGGTCTTCTTTAATTTCTTTAGCAAAGTTTTATAGCCTTTAATATATAGTTTTTTTTTTTTACATCTATTGTCTGTAGTTATAGGGCTCTTCAAGTTTTCTACTGCTTCTTGGGTTCTTTTTAAGGAATTTGACTATTTTAAATACAATTTGACTTTATGAAGAGCACTTAGGTATTGAGATGCTACTAGACAAAAAGCACACTTTGGTAACATCATGCTATAACACTAAAAACTGTCAGGAGCATAGCAGATTTTTGTTAGGTACTTACTATCTTACTTGCTGTAATTTACAGAAAAAACCTCAGCGTATAAATCTCAGGAAACAGAGTGACATCAAATTCTTAAATATTATCCCCAATAGACATTTTAAGTCACAATTTGTTCAAGTTTTAGGGTAGAGGTTTTATTCAACTGCCAGTAATAACCAGGAGTGAGTTTTTATATCNACCATTCTAAATTATATTTGGGTATTAGGTGATGTATTATATTTGGAGAGGGGTGACAACTCTGCAATGACAACAGCAAACCATTCACCTTGATGTGGACCCATTTGTGAGATGTTTCCATTCAAATAATGCCTGATAATGTTGGAAGAAGCATGTCTTCAATTATTTCACAAATTCATGAAAGGAGTAATTGTTAGGTAACTGAGGAATAAACAGAAATATCTTTTGGAATTCTTGTGAACTCGGAGACCTATGTGGTAAATCTTAGAGAAGTGTTAAGTTGAACAAAACATGGTTCATCACCAAAAGCAACTTGGGAAATGTTCTAAAATCATTAATTTGAGTTCTTGAAGAATGCCGAAGTGAACCCAATATCCTCTCCCCCTACTTTGACTTCCTGAAGACTTTCACTCCCCAAACCTTATCACATCCTCATCCTTTCCCACCCTCAGCCTTCTGTGCTATGCCATCTGGCTTCCTGGGACATGTACCTGGCTGGACACTGCTGTTTGTCTCAACTCTCATTGTCTCACTGTTTTCTCAAATGAATCACAGGTCTCCTTTCCATATTTCTCCTACTCTTCAATTATTTTAAGGGTGAAATGAGGAGAGATTTGGACCCTCATATGTTAATATGTTTTTATGCTTACTATGGTACATCTCAAACTTCAGTGTGCAAAAGAATCACCTGGAGAGCTTGTTAAAATAGATACCTGAGTTTCACCAATCAGAATTTATGATTTAGTAGGTTTGGAGTCAGGCCTATGAAATTGCATTTCTTTTATAGTTTGTTTTCTGTTCTCCTTAAAAAATCTTTGCTTAATCTAATGGCATAATAATTTATCTTATATTTATCCTATGTTTTCTTCTAGAAGTTTTATAGTTTTAGCTCTTTTAGGTTTTGTTCAAGTTAATTTTGGGTATGGCATCAAAAAAGAGTTGAGCTTTATTGTTTTTTCCATATATATATCCAATTGTTTCAGCACCATTTGCTTACTCTAGCATCTCTGTTG
>NW_007727881.1:168807-171096 GCF_000696425.1 Galeopterus variegatus | reverse complement strand
CCCCCACAAAAAACAGAAAATAACAAGTGTTGGTGAGAATGTGGAGAAATTAAAACGCTTGTGCGCTGCTAGTGGGAATGTAAAATGGTGTAGCTGCTATGGAAAACAGTATGAGGGGTACTCAAAAAGTTAAAAATAGAAAAAGTACCATATGATCCAGCAATTCCACTTCCAGGTATATATCCAAAAGAACTGAAAGCAAGAGCTTGAAAGGTATTTGCACACTCATGTTCACAGCAGCACCATTCACAGTAGCCAAGAGGTGGAAAAAACCCAAGTGTCCTTTGACAGCTAAGTGGATAAACAAAATGCAGAATGTTATGGAATATTATTCAGCAGTAAAAAGGAAGGAGATTCTGACACACGTTACAATATAGATGAACCTTAAGGGCATTATGCTGAATTCTATGGGTTAAATGTGTCCCCCAAAAGTTCACGTACTGGAATCTGGACTTCCATTGTAACAGTGTTAAGAGGGTGGGAAATCTAATTATGGTATATGAGTGGTGGGGCTTTTAAGATGTGATTAGATTGTGAGGACTGTGCCTTTGTGAATGGATTGATCCATTCATGGGGTAATGGGTGTGGTTCTGATGGCTTAAAAGGGAGAGCAAGTGAGAAGCTTAGCTCTCTTGCCCAGGCCATTTTCACTATGTGACATCCTATATCCTTGTTGAGAGCCACCACCAAGAAGAAGGCCCTCACCACATCTGTACCCTGGGCCTTGGACTTCCCAGCCTTCAAAATTGTAAGAAATAAATTTCATTTTTTATAAGTTACCCAGTTTCAGGTATTGTTATAAGCAAGAGAAATAGACTAATACACTAAGTAAAATAAGTCAGTCACAAAAAGGCAAATACTGTATGATTCTGNGGTTAGAGTGTGGTGTTGATAACACCAAGGCAAAGGGTTTGGTATCCCCGTACCAGTCAGCTGCCAAAAAAAGAAAAAGAAATTATTAATTCTTCCCCTTCAGGCAGAGGGAGATATGTTTTTCATCCTTCCTTGTTTATATTTTACATTAGTCTGATTCTCCTACTATTTCAGCTATTTCTTGAGATAAAATTAATGGATTTCTATTATCACAGCATAAGGGTATTAGGTTAGTGCTTTGGACCAAATAATTTGATTGCTAACACTTTGGGAACCTTGGCTGGCTCAGGGTAAACTTGAAATTTTAAAGGACCATTTTTTAAAAATCAGTGACCATTAATAATATAGGCAAAACCCTGGGTGAACTAGTCACATGAGGGTAACAAATCTTCTCTCACATTCCTCTATGTTCCTCTTTCTCTTGACTCTTCCTGACTCTATGTCAAAGAAGAGGTAAGGACTGGGGGGAAAATGCAGTACAGTGTTTGAGCCATGTTTATTCTGGAGGAAGTAAAGAACAATTGTTGAGGGATAGTGTATTGACCTTTTAAAATAGTTGCAAAGATAAGGAATTCCTATAGAGGAAATAAGAATTGGCAATGAAGGAATATGTCAGGTCCTGGGCATCATGACAGGCCACAAACAGTTGTGTAATGACTGAAATAAGCTTCAGAGGCCTATTTCACTTTATTTTGGTCAATGAAGGACCTGAGGCAATTCAATTCAATGGCAATAGCCAAGGCATAACAAAAGGTAGATATAAGTAGCTGAAGGTGCAGACTTCTAAATCATCTCTGAAGGAATAAGGTGTAAGTGGCCCACAGTATATTTAGAAGCAAAAACTGAGAAGAAAAATACTGAAGTACAAGGCAAGGTGAATGACCAGAAACCATTGTGTGCACACCTCTCTAAGGGCATTCCTCACTTTGTCTCAGAGTCATTTGTTTACAGGTTAGTTTCCTAAAGTGGCTATGAACTTGAGATCAAGAAACTTATTCTAGTCATCTTTGCTTTTCTAGCAATTAGTTCAAGGTCTGGGGCTTTAACAGGCATTCAGTGAATGGGTAAAAATGGATGAATGACCAAAGATGGCACACAAATGGCCAAGAAGAATACAAAAAAAATCGTCAACATCACTAATCATTAGTGATACACAAATCAAAACCACAATGAGATATCACCTCACACTAATGAGGATGCCTACTATTAAAAAAAACCCCCACAAAAAACAGAAAATAACAAGTGTTGGTGAGAATGTGGAGAAATTAAAACGCTTGTGCGCTGCTAGTGGGAATGTAAAATGGTGTAGCTGCTATGGAAAACAGTATGAGGGGTACTCAAAAAGTTAAAAATAGAAAAAGTACCATATGATCCAGCAATTCCACTTCCAGGTATATATCCAAAAGAACTGAAAGC
>NW_007727881.1:144730-167734 GCF_000696425.1 Galeopterus variegatus | reverse complement strand
ATAGACTAATACACTAAGTAAAATAAGTCAGTCACAAAAAGGCAAATACTGTATGATTCTGCTTATCTAAGAAATCTAGAGAAGTCAACTTCATAGAAACAGAAAGTAGAATGGTGGTTCCAGAAATCAGTGGAAGGAGGAAATCGGGGGTTGTTTAATGGGTATAGAATTTCAGTTTTAGAAGATGAAAAAGTTCTGGAGATTGGTTGTACAACAGTATAAATATGCTTAACACTACTGAACTGCACACTTAGAAATGGTTAAGATGATAAATTTCATGTTATACATTTTTTGCCACTATATATATATTTTTTAAATGATGAACAAATGGTTAAATTAATGTTTTGGAGTGAGCTGGACTGAGCCATGTTGGGACCTAAAACTGCATGGGCTCTAAAAGATTTTACAAGACCAGTGCTCTAACCCCTGAGCTATGGAGCCTCTAAAAGATTTTAAAAGGCATAGTTTTTTTCTTGGCATGCATTTCTCTGACTTCCCACTTTTCCCATCTTTATTTGATATTTTGAACCTTGGTTATGGGACAAGATGACATTATTTACATAAATTCGAAGTTGTTTTCCAGCCAGCCTGAAGCTGCAAACTTGCCACAAGACACATGCTATCCAGACCCTGAGAAACCAAGGAAGACATCAGTGAAGCTACGTTGATTCCACTCCACCAGCAGGACCCTAAGATAACAGCAAGGATGGCTTTAATCTGGGCGTTCTCCTTCAGGTTTATCAGAGAGATGGGTTAGCCCGACATCTCCACTCGTGTCATGGGTATTCCTGAATAAAGGCTGACTTCCATTTTCACCCACATTTGACTTTTGAGTGGTTTGTTTTTGAAAGGGGGCAGGCAGCTGGACCTGTGCCCATTAACAAATGCAGAACTAAATGAAAGAATTAATGAGTGAGCACGTAAGGTAAATAGGAAATTTGGCAATTTATGATATATTGTGTTTTAATTTAATGGTTAAAAAAAAGTATTTACTTTTTACTTATTAGCTTAGAGTGCTGTTCTGAAAAATNTCAAAGGTAGGAAGACAGAATATACTAGAAAACATGAAAAGAATTAATTATTTCAAAGATGAGAATGCCAAGAATCTACTGAATAGTAGTTATAACATTCAGGAAGGATTATTACAGCAGACAAATTCTAATTTCACAAGTGAGATGAGTTTAAATCACAGAAGGAGAGATTTAGGAAGAACACAAAAGATACCCAAGAATCTACTGAATAGTAGTTATAACATTCAGGAAGGATTATTACAGCAGACAAATTCTACTTTCACAAGTGAGATGAGTTTAAATCACAGAAGGAGAGATTTAGGAAGAACACAAAAGATACCAATAAAGTTTTGAAGAATAGAATCCAAAAGATCTGACTTGGCATTTTAAGAGAAATATAAACTTGAAGCAATAAGGAAAATTATCCAAAATTGGGAGGTAAGGCAAAAGATACTGCATGTTCTTGCAATGCGGTATGAAGCACTGCATACCAGACCTATACAAGGATTATTTAAATTACTGGGAGAATGTACCTTTGTTTGACTTACTGCTTTATGACGGACAATGCCTAAATTCAGTGAAGTTGGATATTAACTTACAGATTTCAGTTCATAGAAAAGAAAATATGAATGGTTCAGATTTATTGCTATGTAGCACATTAACCAATTTTGTATCTAACTGTGCAATCTTACTTTAGCATCCTGTCTTTTATAGACTACAAATATTCAGACTCTAAAATCCTCCCTTTAATCAGATTTACCATCCTACTGGTCTCCTCATTAATGAGTTAAATAATTAATTAACACACACTCACTATGGTTATATATGAGTCATGTTTTTAACTTCTTGAAAATCATACTTTTACAATCTGAATCACCTAGATGCTCTCTTAATGAAACCATAAAACAGTAGTGTTATGTAAATGAATCAAAACAAAGAAAACTCTAATATATCTATGTAACACTGAAAGAGAGAAAATGAGAATATCAAAGTCAGACAGGAGCTCCCACTAGCCAAATCCAGGATAATTTGAGCACCAATTTAAGTAATGAAAGTAACAGTATATAACCCAAATAATTAAAATAAGAATTTAAGAGTACATGCTGCTATAAGTAAATGAATAAGTGAGTGTGAGAGAAGGGAAAGCTCTTTTTCACATTACCATACAGAAGGAATAAAGCATATAGAAAATCAACTTTTTAGCAACCATTGTAGTGATAATTGATTCAAGCAAGAATCATCAGTGGATTCTAAAATTAGTGGATGGAGGTTTCATAAGGAACAGGATATTTTCATAATCTCAAAGTATCTCCCACATATTAATTATAAATTGCAAAGTGATATATAAATTACAAAGGGATATTCTGATATGATGAACTAAGGACAAAACCTCCCTTCTGTGGTATTCCTTCCCAAAATGCATAACCTAAACCTAGTCACAAGGGAATCTCAAATGAATCCAAATTGAAGGACATTCTACAAAATAACTAACCAGTGTTCTTCGAATCATTCAAAATCTTGAAATCATTTCAATTTTCCTGAAAAATTTCAAGATTGGTATAATGTACTCATTATACTTTTTGTCTGGATTCACTATTTGTTAACATTTGCAACATTTCCTTTATCATTTCTTACTGTGTGTGTGCTCTGTGCGTGTGTGTGTATTCACACACAAAAATGTATATATACAGATATTTAAATAGAGAAATACATTTTTTTCCCTGAGCCACTTGAGAATAGTCACAAGCATCATGCTCCATTGCCTACATGTAATATCATGTTCAATGTTTCAGTGTGCATTTCCTAAAAATAAGCACTTTTTCTAACATAACCACAACACAATGTCCAAAATCATGCCTATGGATATATGAAAATTCTGAAACATTTATGGTCTAAGATAGCTGAGAAAAAACAATTTTCTCACTTAAAGAAAAATAAGAAAAGATAATTTCAAGGTAAAAGAATAGAAATTCATTGTTTGTTTTTGTTTTATAAGCAGGTTAGGGAAATGCTCATTTTGAGTAAGCTGTGCATGCATTGGCAGGTCTGACAAGAACCCTAAATTATGAAGGGAATTTGTTAATGAATTCACTACAGCCTGAATTATCTTCATAAAGTCTTGAAGAATTGAGAAGTTGCTAGGGGACTGAAAGAAAAAAAAAAAGTAATTGTATCTTTTAAAGAGGTGATTGAAGCAATTAACATCAAGTAAATCACGAAAATAGCTCTCAAAATAGTGAAAAAAAGGGAAGAAAACTGTACAAGTGACTAAGAGGTAACATGTCTATACCAAGGAAAGTTCAAGAATCATAAAATAGGTTACATTTTCAACTCCCCTCCACTCAACTTTGACTTCTTGGAGACAAGGGATGTCTTACTCGACTTCACATAAAACACTATAGACTTTAAGCAAATATATGGGAGTGAAGAAGGAAAGGATGAGAATGAATTAGTGGGGAAAATGGAATACGGTAACTGAGCATTAATGCAATAGTTTGACACAAAACATTCAATTTAATGCTTAATAAATTTCTACAAATTTTATTTAAACTAACAATATAAGTAAAGCATAATGGTGATTAACAATGACTAACATATGATACTGAAATTTATTGTTAATCAATGTTCAATTAACAACCAGAAAAGTTAGGAGAAAACAAAAAGTTCTTATTTCATTGTTCTGTTTCCATCAGAAACTTCAAACTACTAGAAAACGTAATTCGGGGAAATTCAATGGTTTTTGTTGCTTTGTGTTGCTTTGCCCCCCATGGATTTGTCACCCCACTTCCCCTAGGTGATGGAGATGCAAAGGATTACTCAAAGCCCATCTCTTTCAAGCAGTGAGAGTCCCCAAAGTGGTTAATCTCCTGCAGGAACCCTCAAGCAAGAGGGATCTGTTCCTTGGGAAATTAACTCCGAATTGGGGTTCTCTTCCTGTATTTATTTTCCAGACCGGGAAGTTACAGGAAGAGACATAGGTGGGGTTATAGTTTAACAATATAGGCTGGTAACTTTCAGTGAAACAAGCCAGATGACATTCCAGTAAGGCAATTAAGTTGTCCTATCAACACAAGCTTGATCTTAGCAAACATTCCTTCCTATCGCAATACAGTATCTTTACATATCTATCAGTAACTAGTCTGTCTTTGAGCCAGCAACCTGCTGTGCCACAAATCTTTATCTCACACCAGAGACTTATAGCCTGAGGAAAATTTCCTGTCCTTGCAAGTTCAATATCTGAAACTGCAAGACTTTGGAAAACCAGGCCCTGTTAAGTACATATGCTTTTTAGTATATTCCACAGGTTTTGAAGCTGATGACAGAATGGGTTGTATGCCCTATGTAATTAATATGAGATGTACATATTTTTATTTAAGAATTGGCCCCTCAGTCAAGAAATGTAAACAAGCTGTAGCTAATAATCTCAATGATATCTTGATGAATGAGGAATATAAACAGGTGACTTAAGAGCAAGAACTTCAGTTGAAAAAGTGTAATACTGAAGTTGGATTTCCTGAAACAAGTTCTTTATGAAAAGGAAGTGAAGATGCCAATGGTTTGCTTTTACCCTTCCTCGGTGCTTAAAGAAACACATCAAGTCTGAAAGGATAAGTTACATTTTGAATTTAAGAGCTCACTTCTTGGAATCGTCTTCAAATAGTATTTATAAACTCTCCACACTATAAGAGGTGTTATATTCTGAGCCCATCTCAGGTAGAGATTTATTGAAGGTGCTGATAGCATATATTGCACTTGCTATACAAGTATCTCCAAAATACATGTGTCTTTTAAGTTGTCTGTGGAGCACCAAGTACACTCTGGGAAAATAAAATAATAAAGCATAAAGTGATCCTTAAATCCCAAGGATAAATAATCAAGATGCCAAGACTATGCCACATGCTGCTACTAAAATATCCTATAAACCTATCAGTGGCCTGACTGAAGAGAATCAAAATAATCAGACCTATTCATTTCACAGCCCACGTAGGGTTATGTTGGACATACAGACATCAAGTAACTATCATAAAAAATAACCGAAACACTTCTGTTGCCACACTATTTTTTCATAGCAAAACATTTTTTAAAAAATTCACCTGTTTTTAGAAATTTTGAAGAAAGTCCTTTTTCAATTGCTACTTAAAGAGCAAAAGAGTTTTGATGGGAGCCCTCCTTCCATCTAGAGAAGTCCCCAAAATACCCTTCCAACTGAAAATTGACAATGTATGGTAACTCTTCCTTACTCTACACTCCTTCAACTAGATTTCTTAAATTTGTTGACAAGTTCATGCTTCTTGAAGATTTTCCATAATTGAAAACTCTAACCAATGAATAGAAGAATTAATGAGAAAATCCTGAGACTAGGAAATTAGAGACAGAAAGTGAGCATTTGTTTAATTTTACTTGTCCCATTGCATTAGAAGTTCTCTTCCTAGATCTGAAACAACTTTCCCTCATTGACAAGGATGAAGGACCTCAGCAGGCTGCTAGTTATACCTCCATTTGGGTGTGGTTTGAAATTACTAAATAATTCAGCAGTGCCCTGCTGGAAGTCTTGAAACCCTTTGCTCTTCAACCTACACTGACAAAGCAATGACTTTAAATCTATGGGCAGTCAATCCTTGTAAAAGGAGAGAGAGATTGATGGGAATCAAAAGGAAAATTTTGCTGAGAAACCAAAAATCAATTCCCCTGTCAATTCACTAATCAAACATGAAGGTATTATATCTCACCCGGGATGGTGCATCTTTTAGCATATCCTCTTTCTTCTAGTTTGAAAACACAGCGTTCATTTGATTTTAAAGCATAATCACTATTTACACTAATTCTAAAAAGGGAATTGGCTGCCTAATAATGATATTGGTGTTTTCTTTGTCTAATTGGGTAGGTCAAGGCACTAATTTGATTCACAGCTGTGGCATGTTTTTACAGACTTTGGTAAACTTTAATTGCTTAGAAATATTGGATTATAAGACCACGAGCCTTCACTAGAATCCTGTTCAGCCCCATATGCTTTCAAACTTGACAATATGTTGTCCATTTCCTGAGAATCTTTCATTCCAAATAACCCTGAGGGTAAGAATAAAAGGAATAACACATATGGCTCACATAGCTAAAGTCCATTACGATTTTTGCTGGTGACAGCACCTAATGAATTATTGTCAGGAAAAAATATTGTCAATAAAATCAAAATACAAAGACAGTACAGCACAGTGCCCTATAGTCCTATGGTGAAAGTCAGGATATATTTAAATGATGCTCAGGATCCCATAGCAGGCCCTGCAGTAAATGCAGATAGAAATTTAGGGCAGCAGCTTGGAGTGGGGTAGGCTGAGGCTGATGAAACCCCCTGAGCTACATGGTAAAAGACCTATTTACAAATTTCAAACCACACCCAAATGGAGGTATAAGTAGGCAGAAGCTGGTCACAGGAAACTCCTCCCAGAGTAGTGTCCTGCACTCCCAGTGCATGTGAAAGGGGCTTGTCACTCTCCACTCCTCCAGTGCCATCCGCAGGTCGGGGACATCAGCACTCAGTGGTCTAGTTGAAGCTGTGATGGATAAGCTGGGGTGGAGCAGACAACCACACTTCTGCTACTGAGGTAGGGCGTGGGATCCTGGAAGCCACTCATCACCCCCTATACCCAACAGGCACTCAGTTCCCCCAAAGACAGCCGTAGCTGTCCTGAAAGTACACCTGTGCCCATCATCTGACCAAAGCCATCCTGGAATCTATAATGACAGGCATTAGGTCAGGTCAGTGAGATTTTGACTCCATCTTATTGCTCAGGCTGCTACTCCAACTCAAAATCCTCTCCAATAGTCCAGAGCACAGATTCTTCAGTCACAAGGACCCACCTCTGCCACTTAAGACTAGTGGTTGTATATAAAATTGAATTTTATTAAAATCAAGGGGCACACATCCATGTAAAAATTTGAACAGGAGGTATTTCAATACATGTTTCATAACTACTGACATTTAAGCACTGTGGTAGAAGATTTTTTTCCTATGCTCAAATAATTTCTCCTCTTTGGTCCTTGGTTCATGTAGACATGAAATTTTCATTTTTTTCCTGACCCTGGTTGCTGTGTGGGAATGAGCAGGACTGTATGCAGGAGGCCAGTTATGGGAATGCTGCCACCAGCAAGCAAAGAGGTGACAGTGAGTTGGAGGAGGCTGTTGGAGGGAGCTGAATACAGCAGTGTCATCCATGGTTTAGAACCTATTTTCAAGGTGGTGTTGTTGATGGAAGGGAGTGAGGGTCAGGAAAAGGCAGTTGCCGACATCAGTCCTCATAAGGAAGGAGCAAGGGCTGTGAGTCCCATTGGCGGAGTGGAATTTCCCACGGGTGGGAATATTTACACCACAGAAATTGGCAAATGCTACAAATTAGAGTTCTCCTCCATTCCCTTCTCCCACCAATGCTGGTTGTTAAACATTTAGCAGCACACCAGTGACTAGACTCCACAAGGCAGGAAGACCTGAGAAGTGTAACAGACATTTGAATCACACAATTAACTTGCCTTGTTCTCTCTTCCAATGATGCAAACAAAACTGCTGATAATCCAAAATTTAGAAGGTTTTGGAAAATTCTTTGAAATGCATTTTCTATTTATCCTACTGACTAAACTTTCTATTCACTAATTATGTTTTACTGAAGCTAATATTAAAATAATGTATAGTTTTTGAGTACATATTATATGGAAAATATTTTGGGTCACCAGAGAAAGCTAGCCCAGAATTTAAAACATCACAGACAACTAGGCTGTAAAAAAATATGCCCAGTATCCAAGTAATCAAGGGCTGCCTTTATTTTAATTTATTCTCCTGATAAATATTGTATAATATTTATGTGACCTAATCCTATTCTGACTGAGTTACTAACAAGAACAGTATATCAATGACAGTATAAAAATGAAGTGTAATTAAATGCTTTATAATAATTTCATCAAATCTTACATTTTTGTTGACAGCAAAGAACTGTCTATGACCTTACAGAGAAGCAAAATTCAATCTGGAATTATAACTACTAGAGATAATCACTGTTTACAATTATAGATTAGGGGACATCAAGCTATGTACCTCATGAACTGGCAAACTATAGACCAGGGGCTGAATTCAGCCAAGGACATTCATTTACATACTATGAATGATGGTTTATGTACCACAAGAACTGAGTAGCAGCAGAAACCAGATGGCCCACAAAACCTAAAATATTTACTATCTGGCCCTTTATGAAAAAAAGCTTGCTGACCACCAGTTTTTTCTCAATATATAGACATAATTTGTAATAAAAATGGGGTGATATCATACATACTGTTGAGTAACTGCTTTCTTCTCCTTATGATATTTAGTGCATGCCATTTCATGTCATTAAATGTTATATTGCATCATTTTTACAGTTGTGTGGCATTCCATTTTCTTGATATAATAAAGTACATTTAGGTTGTTTCCAATTACTTTTTAAGTAATAAATATACCTCAGACTAACCCTTTTCTCTTATCTCCAATTTTTTCCTTAGGGTAAATTTCAAGCTGTAAATTGTTGAGTCAAAGCTGGACATTCAAAAGTTTTAAGATTTTCATAAGTTTTTCAAAGCTGTTCTTCAAAGAAGATTTTCCTATTTACATAACAACCATCTTTCTATGCATTTCAAATGTAAAAGGACAATGTATTTCTGGATGAAAATTCTCCAAGTTTCTTTTAAAATGTTAGGAATAAATATTCTTTAATATATGTCTTTATAACATATCCTTGTGAGAAAAGGTCAGGTGAAATTGATAGTCTTCATGTAGGTATGGCATGCTTCTAATTTTAGTCACAGATGCACATTTTAAAAGTATATGCTTTGTGGAAATCCATAATATGATTATGTCAGAAAAGTAGTTACAGTAAGTCATTTCTCTAAGCCTCAGTTTTTGCACCTATAAAATGGGATAATATGAGCTCCTTCAATCTGAGAGATTATTGAAATAATCAAATGACACTTGCATAAGAAGGAGGTACAAAATTCTATAAAGTGTGGAAGACCTGATGGTTGAAATTATTTTAACAAGTTTCTATTTATTGCATTTTATTCTTAGATAATAAAATTTAACTGGTACTAAGATTTTTAAAAATCAAGCAAATTTGTAACAGATTGGGGAAAAAACCCAAAAAACAGTAAGAATGAGACACCCCCCCCCCATCTCTATTTTCCTTCAGAGGAAAATTTCCATAATGCAAGGCCACTTGGTCATTCTTCTCTGTGGGAAAACGCATGAGGGTTGCAGAGTCTAGAGATGAGCTCACTGGGCAGCTGCAACCTCGTCTACCAATCTCCCTTTTTTCCCCAGGACACTAGACACTGTCATTGTCTGGCTACCCCACCATTCATTCCTTTTCTGTCTCTTTTGCTGGTTCCTCCTCTTCTGTCTGTGGTCTTGACACTGGAGTGCTCAGGAATAGGTACTCCCAGGATGTCCAGTTGCAGCCCTACAACACTAATGACTCTGGCACCTCATACAGCCCAGACTTCGTTCTTGAACTAATAGCATCTTAAAGTTAATGCATTCAAATCCAAACTTCGGGTCTGCCCCCCTCAACCCACCTGCTCCTCTCACAACTTTCAGCCCCTCGGTGGCAACTCCATCTTCCCAGTTGCTTGGGCCCAAAATTTGGAAGTCATGCTTACCTCTTCTCTTTCTTGCACACCACACACTCACTCCATCAAGAAAGTGGTCAGCTCCACCTTGAAAGCAGACCACTTCTCACCTCTCCACCACCATCACCATCACTTTCATCTGGATTGCTATAATCATCAACTATTTGTCTTACTTTTACACTCACCTCCCCCTACTTACACACACACAGTCTATCTTCTGCATGGCAGCCAGAGTGCTCCTGTTAAAATATTGCTCTGATCATGTCCTTCCACTCTGTGGCCACCCATTTCATCCAGAGTAAAAGGTAAAGTCCTTATAGCAGCCCATGAAGTTTTACCAGGAGCTGCCTCACATCACACCTCTCTGACCACCTCCTCTTGTGTCTTCCCCTCCACTTACTCCTCTTCAGCCATGCTGGCCTCCTCTTTTGTGAACCTCAACAAGCCAGGTACCCACTGGCATAAGGGCCAGTTTTTTGAAACCAATGCTTTTAGTTAAGAAACCAAAATTTGTTCTCTCATATGCTTTTACTTGCCATTGGAATTCCCCTAAAAAACTTCCCCCACAAGACTGATGATTTACTTAGGACTAATTAAGTTAGAGCAATAAATTATCTCTTCCTGTGTTCTGTTCCTTAAATCTAACTTCTCTGATGTAAGTGTCACAAGCTGGTTGACTAAGGTGTCTTTCAGACCCCTGGAATTAGCTCCATCCAGCACAAACTGGTCAAGAACTGGCTGAGCCCTCAGACTCCTTCACCTAGTTGTCACAAGTGTCCAACAGGTGACCTATTGACAGCAGAAGGCCTAAAACTCCACCTCCAGATCATGCCAGTGCTGCCATTTTTGAACACACAACCCATGAAGAAACATGACAAACCAACTGTGCACACCCAAGGGACCTTCCAAACTTCCCTTTCTTTGTTCTCACTTCCACGTCATTTTCCCCATGACCTCAACCCCTTACCACTCACTTCCCCTTAAATACACTCCAGTCTATGCCATGAGGAGGCAAATTTGAGGTTTATCTCCCATCTCCTCCTTTGGCCATCTGCAAATAAGCCTTTTCTCTGCTATGAAGACCTCAGCCCTGGTATTAGACCCTTCAGTGCAGGCTGGCACACAAACTCCATTTGGTTTGTAACACTGGCCTCCTCCTCTGTGAGCCTCAACAAGCCAGGCACCTTCTGAGGGCTAGTTTTTTAGCTGCTTCCTCTGCCTTCTCCTGGATATTCACAGGCCTAACTCCCTCATCACCCTTTTTGGAAGGCCCATCTAGTTAAAACTGCAAGCCCACAAGCCAGGCACCTTCTGAGGGCTAGTTTTTTAGCTGCTTCCTCTGCCTTCTCCTGGATAGTCACAGGCCTAACTCCCTCATCACCCTTTTTGGAAGGCCCATCTAGTTAAAACTGCAAGCCCACCCCTGAGTCCATACTCCTTGTCCTGCTCTGTTTTTCTTTTTTTTCCTAGCACTTAGTGTCGTCTACCACATGATGTAATTTACTTCTTTATTGTTTGATATGTGTCCTCCCCTCTCTAGAATGTAAGCTCCATGTGTATGGGAATCTTAGTCCTAGCACTTAGTGTCGTCTACCACATGATGTAATTTACTTCTTCATTGTTTGATATGTGTCCTCCCCTCTCTAGAATGTAAGCTCCATGTGTATGGGAATCTTAGTTTTACTCAATAGATTAAACGAATTAATAAATAGCTACATACTCACTAGATAATCCTGAGACTATATCAAAATTATGTTTAAAACAGAACTAAAGATTCAGGGAAAATGTAGAATAAAATAAATAAATGGGTTAAATAATTTCTTTTCTTTTTTTTATAAGACTCCATGCTATAGATTAATTAAACCTCAAAGAGAATCAAAACAAGCAAGGAAAGAAATGGAAAACTGAGCAGAAAAGACTCATAGCAGTAGCCTAGAAATCAGAAAGCCTCCAGAGGAGTCTCTATTCTGTCATTTATTAACCACATGACCAAGGGGCAACCAGGGTCATGAATAGGCCATAGCACAGAATATTTTAGAAGCATTGGTTTTCTAATCCATAAATTGGGAATAACCATATACTGTATTACTTTCTTATCTCAAGGAGTTATTGTCAGGCTTGTAGGTAAACACGCCTTATAAATTGTAAAGTGCTTTATAAATGAGTTATTTTAACGTGCTGCTGTTAAAATACTGGCTTAGGTTGCCTTTTCTTGGCTCCTAATTGGCAATTGGCAGGTAGCACATAAAAAGCCCCTGAGAAGTTCTTGTTTAGAATAAGGGAAATGGATCCCTTCCCACCTCAGCTCTCAGTAGACACAGAAAAGCAAGTGGTTGATGGGAAGGGTATCCCGTGAAATCACTGCTTTCTGCCAGAGTCCCAGCAGCACAGCTTTCAGGATGCAAAATGTCCTCAGTCTTCTTAATTGGCAAAAGAAAAATATGGAACATTCCCAAAGAGTGAATGTGTAGAGAGGTGGCATAAATGATGACAAAGCATTTTTAGTAAGTCTTAAACGAAGAGGCTGTCTTTTTCTATGTAAATTCCTAAGTCATGTTATTTATTTTTATTAATAAAGATAGCAATTAATTGACCAGTAATTGATGTCTTAAAAATTCAACAAGGACCGGATGAGTAGCCAGCATCCAGCTGTAGTCTACTTCATTTATTTAAGGTCTCTCCTTCAGGCCTGCTTTAAATTTGTTTTATGAGACAGATAACATTAAAATAGCTTGAACATGAAAGTTTTAAAACATATTAGAAGCTCGATGTAGGAATCTGTAAACACAGATAAATAAATATGTGAAGATCTTGCAAGCGGCTCCTCTGGCATTTTATAATTCACTCCAAAGCAGACGCCTTCTCTGTTTTTAGTTGTGCTAGAGTCCTCTAGCGGTCAGTGTGATGCCTGCAGTTCTATTAAGTCATTCTCAGCCTTCCAAAAGTGCTTCACTGACTACCCCCAAAAGAAAAAAAAAAGTCTACCAATAGAATAGTCAATTTTTTTACAATGCTGCATCCAGAATAGAAGAACACATAGAACAAAATAAGAAAAAAAAATAAAGCATACATCACGATTAGAAAACAAGCTTTGTATACTAACAGAATCTCAAAATTTTGAAGAAAGAAGATCTTATCTGTGGTTCATTATCTTTCAGTGTTAAAGATGGAGTTGAGAATTTCATAAGTACTATGAATTTTCTTCCCAGATAAAAATGTGCATGTACCTATGATTTCAGAGGTTCACATAAAAATCCTTGCATCCCAAGTTCAAGGCTTGAACTTTATCTAGCTCTATACACATCCCAAGTTCCACAGGTTAAAAATGCTGTCTGAAATGCTGAGTTTGAAAATCAAGTTGGAAAAGGATATGTACGGTATGACAGTATGCAAAATAAGACTACATATATTCTATGTATACATTGTAAAAATATGCAAACTATGGGAATAATGAACATTGAATTCAGAACAGTGGTTACCTCCCAGAGCAAGGGAGGGTAATGGGATTGCGGGGGGCAGGGAAGGTGGCCTCATATCTGTAGTACATCATTCCTTCAGAAACTACTCAAGTATATATGGCATAATGTTATTTTAATAAAGTCTGGTGGTAGATATACTTGTATAGATCATGGATTTCCATTGTTTTATTTTCTGTTCTTATCTATATATTTTATGTACTTCCCAATTTTAAACATTTTAATAGAAAACTAAAATGTTTATATTTTAATAGTAATGATTTAGTTCCACTACCATATAAAAAGGTTAATTTTCCAAAATATCCAAGTATAAACTCATGTCTGAGAAACATATTTCATTCTATATTGTATAAAATCACTCAAGCTTATTTTTACGTATAAGCTAAAACATTAATATTAAAAAGAAAACTATTGCTCTCTTCAAAGAGTCCTTAAGCAGAAAAGCCTTTATGTGGTTATAATTTAACTTTTTGATAGAAAAAGGGGGAAAATTCTTCTAAAACTAACATTTAATTGGAACAAAATGTATCGATCTGTATTCATTCTACTACCAAATATAATAAAAGTTTAGATAAGGTACAATTCTCTTTGGGGATTTCATATATAACAAAACCAGTGTGAAGCCAACTATGTCATGCTGTGGAGCCTGATCCTAATAGCCGCTTAATTGATTCAGGCTTGTAGCTGTATTGCTGCATAGCATCCTGAACCTTCAGATGCTGCCTGTCACATACATCCAATCGCCATGCACATCAGCAGGTCTTGTGCCTCCCTTAATTTAAACGGAATGCTGGGGGAATGAGGCCACACAGGCATCCAGAAGGCTGCTAGGGAAGAGGATCAGCTTCAGGTTCACTTCCCTGTCGGTAAAGTTGACAGTCCCTGGACGGGCCTGCGGAGGGCAACGGTAAATTACGACCACAGCATTAACCAACTGTGGGACAATATACATTGTTGGCCTCTGGGGCCCGGTCAAGGCTCCAGTCTTCCCTGCTGTCTACTCTTAAGAAGAAGCATTGCTAATTTCTCAGGACTTTTGCTGGCCCATACTATTGAGGCAGTAGGTAGAACTTTCAGTGTAATAGTAAGGAAGGGGGAAAACCTTATGCTTCTCTGGCTATGCTCTCCAGTTGGATTAGGTTTCTTGGAGATCCTGTCCTTTTTGACTTGTCTCATTAAAATGACTTCCCTACCAGCTACTGCTAAGCCAGAGAGCTAGACCCTGCCTTCCTCCTGGTAATTAGCTCCTTCAACTTCCTCTTCTCACCATGTACTCACACCCCGCTTCCTGTGCTGCAAAAGGAAGGTATGGCATGGGGTGGAGTGTTAGACCACATCACTGTAGGCCTGAGGGGAAAAACCATCTCACCCACATCCTTTTTTTCTTTGGATTTATCTTTTGTCAGTAGAGAGAGGAGATCTGAAGGAACATCTTTCAGTTAGGCCTAAGATGCATAAGAATGTTTTCATCCCTAGGTAGTCCGGCACAATTCACCAGGTCTAGGAATTCCGAATAGGATTTTGGCACCAAACTCAAATAGTAATAAACATAATGCATGGGCCTGGCCTCATCCTCAGTATATGTATCTCCCTGTGGGGAATCTAATAGACGTGGTCATGACTTTTTAGGGATTTGGTGATCTTGAGTCCTGCCCTAATATCAACTGAGTAATGACTGAGCTACTCTCTTGGAACAATGTAGAGTAGGGGGAAGAGTAAGAATTAAGTCAAAGTGAAGATGGAGACGTCCTGTGTGGAATCACCATCTTAAGGTGGGGAACTATCAACATTTCTTCTCCAATAAATGATATTTCTACAGCACCTAGATGATGTCTGTAGGCGTTTGGATATTTTAAGCTGTTTTGATGCCTCGCTTATATTTAAGCTTACATTTACCTCCCAAAGCAAGTTCCATCCATCCTAAATGATTTGCTTTCAAACCAACCTATCTTAAAAATATTCCTACAGAGAAGCTGGTAGTGAATATTAATATAACAGGTAAATAGTCACCTTTAGATTAGAGAACCAGCATATTTCACCATCAAATTTTTAAAAAGCGAATAATCTTATCTTACCCATATTGAGTGAGAATTCACTTTAGAATTTCCTCTCATAATGCAGAGCTTGACATTTAACAATTCACACATTTCATTTTCAGGGGTAATTGAATATGCTGAAGTTAATTTGAGAGTTGATTCCTAGTTAGGAATAAGTGGAGTAATGTGGGGAAAAATAACTCCTTTCTTTAGCTAATTGGAATACATTGAGTGGCTGTAAAGTTACTCACGATGCCATACATATTAAGTACATTGTTAGTAGGTGAGTAAGGGTACAGGATCCAAGTGGTTTCAGGACCGAAGCCATGTTAATGATCTATGGCAACACCGATCATTCACTAGACTTCTAGAATTACTCTTAAAGAAATTCAAAAGTTTACAACACCAGTCTAGATCCAAGTGGTTTCAGGACCGAAGCCATGTTAATGATCTATGGCAACACGGATCATTCACTAGACTTCTAGAATTACTCTTAAAGAAATTCAAAAGTTTACAACACCAGTCTTACCAGAGCATAACATTTTATTTTGAGTAGAAAAAACTAGGGTAGTGAAAATAATTTGGTCTTTGAATGCAGGAAATCCTGAATTTGAATCCCAGTTTTTCTAATCACTGGCTATGTAATCTTGTTCAGGGCTTGGAACCTAGCAGAAATTCAACAAGTCTTAGTTTCTTCTGAAACACGTCTGTATTGGTTTCCTATTGTGGCAAATTACCATGAGCTCCATGGCTTAAAACAACAAAATTTATCATTTTATAGTTCTAGAGGTCAGAAGTCCTAAAATCAGGGTGTTGGCAAGGCTGTGCTTTTTTTGGAGGCTCTGGGGGAGAATCTGCCCAACAATGTGTCAAAATAGATACGAGGTAATAAAAAGAAAAATCTCCTGAGGTTCTTATGGCCAAATTGTCTGTGCATTTCATTGTAAACATAGTTAACCACATTATTCTTCTAGAGAAACAATTTCCAAATTTTTGCTCTCAAAACCCCATTAGACTCTTAAAAAGTACTGAGGACTCTGAGCAGCTGTAATTTATACAGACTTTGTCCATGTTCAGAATTAAGACAGATTACACGAGTACACAGAGAATACATAAGCACAAGTTCCATTAGCCGACAGAACGATGACATCATCACACATCATGAAGCCACTAGAAAGTCCACTCATGGGAGAACAAGAGTGAAAAAGCAAATAACATCTTGGTATTACTAAGAAAAGAACTTTGACCTTGCAGACCTCCGGAAACAGGCTTAGGGATCTCTGGGCCACGTTTTAAGAACTGCTGTTCTAGGATACTTCACTTGCTAATTTTTCTCTCTCTCAAAGAGAGAGAAAAATACAGATTTCAGAAGGTATGAGCAACTATTGTCAAAAGTTTATCCTTGTGCATTGAATTCAAAACAGGTGACCCCAAACAGCTGACAAATGGTAGACATTTCCAGATTGAGTTCAATAACATTGAAGTAAATAAATACTCAGAAAATGAATGCAACATTTACATAGTCATACCTTTTCATTACCTGCCAATGTTAACATTTATAAATAAAAAGAAATGCAATTAAAAAAAATAAATTTTATCGACAGTGTAGCACAAATACAGAAAAGTGTATAAATCATAAGCATACAGCACAGTGAATCCTTAAAAGGTGAACACAACTGTATCACCAACACCTTGACCAAAAAGCAGAATGTTATCAGCACCTCAGGAACCCTTCTGTGTCCCCTCCCAGACTTTACTGCTCCTCCCAAATATACCCAGTATCCTGATTTCTAAGCACCATACGTTAGTTTCATCCGACGTGGTTTTCATGCTTTCAAGTTTCCTGGCTGGAGTAATCACATGAACATCGTGCTTTTGCCTAGGAAAACACAGCCAGGATATTTAGGGAACACAGAAGATGGCAGAGGGTTGGTTTGGATTTAGAATGATCGCAGCCTGGTGCCCTCCCTTTCCCATCAAGGGGAGCTGAGGCAGGCTAGCCTGGGGGCTACAGGGCTGGCAGGTGTGGTACCTAGGATGGCCGGAGTGCCAGGAATGGTGGGTGAATCCAAACTGGTTGCTGTACCTGGAGGTGTCAGTGCACCAGGCCAACTGAGAGCTCAACCTTACCTTAGCACTTTTAACAAAACTCTGGACGTGCCTGAATAAAGCATGGCTTCTCTGTCTGGAAGGGCCACCAGTGGTGGGAAGGGATGTTTGGGAAAGGGGTGAGTGAAGGGTCTCTTGCTAGCTCTTTCTGGTAGTCAGGCCTAGTTCAGGCCATTATATTCTACACTGGTCCATCTCAGTTCTCTTGCACACACGGGATACCCCGCAGACAATAGTGAAAACCAAGTCCATTTTATTTTGACCATCCTCTTCTCCCACTCCATGAGAGCATCCTGATTCTGGTCTAAGTAGCCAAGCTCCTCCATGGCCCAACCCCTTATCTTCTCCTCAGCATCTCAACCCATTTACCCCTTCCCCTGCCTAAGAGACTCCTGGAGGCTATGGCTTTGCTGGATGGGTTCTCACACTGCGTGGCCTGTACAAAGGCAGAGTTATAAGCAGAAGAGTTCAGGAATCAAGGCCACACTCTAAAATCTGGCAACCTGGTGTTGAAATTTGCAGTAGTCTCTTTGGTGAAGAGTAGGAGTTATCCAAGAGAGGACGAGAGCCTAAGTGCCAGCTAAGAAGCTCCTGGAAGCTGCTGCACCACAAAGGCATGTACTCACAGACCCCAGCATGGGAGAGGGTGCAGGTGCATGCAGGGGATCTTCAGGTCGGGAATGATACAAGAGAAGCAACGACAGCTATGGAACTGGCAGTTCTCCATTTCTTGATGCAGTCACCATGCTGACTAGGCCAACGACAGCACAGCAGCCAAAGACATCTACATCTAGCAGAATAGACAGAGCAGCTGGGCCCTGTGCCTTCACTGAAGACGCTGGCTGTGGGTTGCATCCATTCCCTGGGGTGTTACAACCAACCAGTGAGGGAGGAGAAGCAGCTTTGAAATGGAGTTTGAACAATATTTTAAATGAATTCTAAATCCTGAGCTGACCTGAAAAATCACCGTTTTGAACTGGGAGAAAATTAAATAAAGGAGATTACATTGTCTGTACTAGCCACAGAAAGAGACTGTGTCAGCAGTTATAGTTGGTTCTAGAGATGCTTAAGACTTCATTGTTGTGATCATGACTGTCATACACAGTGCACGAGCTATTAACTCTTTCATCCATATATTTGTAAGACATTTAGGGATATTTTTCCCCGGTTCAGCTGAGGATGCTGTTCATGGGATCCCCTGGCATTTGAAACCACAGGCACCTGAACCTTGGGAACACATGCCTTGGTGTTTATAAATACAGCAATCACATCAGGACACTACAGGTGAGAGATCATAATTATACCACACAGGTATAATTATAGTCTGCAGGCCTCCTCAAGGGCAGGTGGGGGAGAGGATAATGAAGTAAGCCTCATTCCACTCCCTAATCAGATTCCCAGACCAAGCCAAACAGTCACGTGAGACTCAGAGATGAGCAGGGCTGTCTACGGCAGGCAGCACTGCTAAGGGGTGGTCTGTACAGTGGTGTGGGACTGAGAAGTGTCTGTCATTGTTTCATGGCAAGATAGGTACAGAAATTGAGAGTAAGGATTTCAAACTTTGAGAAAAATTGGACAATAATTGTTAGTCTGTTGAAACTAATTTGAAAAATGTCTCTATTTTGTATCTCTTTATTTTCATTTTTCTATTGTTCTAGCACTTCGGTTTTATAAAAGTCCTGTTTGGCAATAAATTGTGGGGATGGGGGAAGGGGAACTGGTCCATCCCTAAAGTCAACTTGTAAAGTACTGATCTAGAGGTTAAGGCCCAAGGCCCTTAGGTCTTAACCTCTAGAAATTTAATAACTATTTTGGGGGCAAAAGTATGGATTTGACATAGATATGGTATTTTAAAAACTTTTCCTCAGGTTTAAGTATTCTCAGTAAAGCACTGAAGTCCAAATTTAATGTGAAGATTTAGCTTTGACAACTTCAGGGCTAAATAGTGAATGAATTAACAATCACCGTGCTCCTCAAACATTAAACTATTTAATGTAATTTCTTATGCCTGATTCAATGGTTTACAGATTTTATAAAGCAATCCTATTTTAATCAAATACCAACAGCATACTTGTTGCATGTGATGCTACATTCCGTAGGCAATAATAAAAATGCTATCAAAAGTCAAGAGAAATGACTCTAGTCTAGATAAATGAAACACAATTTAATTGAGAGCACGGATCATAAGACATAATTTTTTTAAAAAGCAATTTTCTGCTTTGGGTTTGTTCTATCTTCATAGTTCTATGCAAATTTTTAACATCCAATACAGATCTCGTAGTGTTATTATTGAAGATCACAAGATCATAAGACATAATTTTTTAAAAAAGCAATTTTCTGCTTTGGGTTTGTTCTATCTTCATAGTTCTGTGCAAATTTTTAACATCCAATACAGATCTCGTAGTGTTATTATTGAAGATCACAGATGAAAAGGATCATAAGACATAATTTTTTTAAAAAGCAATTTTCTGCTTTGGGTTTGTTCTATCTTCATAGTTCTATGCAAATTTTTAACATCCAATACAGATCTCGTAGTGTTATTATTGAAGATCACAGATGAAAATGGTTGTTTACAAGTGTCTATCTTGCCAAACAGATAAACATTAAGGTGCCCTGTAATGGGTTTTTGTTTTGAGTCTATCCATTGATTTGTAAAATTCAGAGCAAGTAGATCCCCTGTGTTAGGCTTTTTAATTTGCAAGCACTGGAGTTCAATCAATTCCAATTGTTGGAGTGGGACCAACATCCTTAGGTGAAAGAAAACATTACTTGATAACTCCTTTTATCTTCTTTAAGCTGAGAAAAGCGGCAGTCTCATTCAAATGCCAACTTCCCAATGAGAAACACACACTTTCTACTTTATCTCCAACATTAGGCATGAGGAAAAAGAGAATTCAGCAAGCAGGAGAATATTACATTGTACCTGAACATCTGATAGCCATACACATCAGAAACAGATGGCGAATTGAATGGTTTGCACTTTGTTCATAGATACAGCAGTTATTAAATGGACTTACTCCTTTAATCACAAAAACCAAGTCTTTATATTTCCTTTCTCATTTTGTAAGTATTAAACATTTTTGTTACCTTTTTGTTACCTGATTATAAAGTAGTACATGTCCATTATAGAAATGAAAATTAAGAAAGCAAAAATCATCCATAGTCTTACCAGATTTAGCGATAAGCATTATTCATATTTGTATATACTACTTCCCCTTTTTTTGCTATGGGTATTCATAGGAAAATATAAATGTTTATTTTTCTACATAGCTGAAATCATAATCTATATAGGTATCTTATTATTTTGTTTACTATTAACATATAAATATTTTCCAAAGTCAATAAAAATTATTTGGAAACATACTTCCCAATGGCTGCTGATATTGTATTGAAGTTATAATGCACATGAGCATACTCTAACTGTTGAATATTTACTTTTTATAGAGGTTAAGAAGATGGTTTCAGAGTCAGACTTGGTTCAAGTCCTGGTCAACGCTGTCACTTATTAGCTATGTGACCTTAGTCAAGTTACTTAATCTCTCTAAACCCCAATTTTCTCCTCTGTAAAAATGTGGATAATAATACCAGCTATTTTATAGGGTTGTTACAATAGTAAACAAGATGATGCATATAGAAGAGTGCATCACAGTGCCTGCCTTTTCTCTGTAAGTGTTAATTATTTTGATACTGTAATGAATATCCTAGGTCATACAGCTTTGAAAAAAAAAGATATTTAATTTAGAAAAATGCCAAGCAGCTTAGAAATAGACACAGAAGATTACATTTAAAGAGTATATTTTTAGCTTCAAGTATAATCAAGAAAAACTATCGGACAATGACTAGATTGTGTCATAATATGTTAGATCACTATAAGCAAACTGGTAAGAACATGAATAGTTAACAGATTTAAATGCTGCAAGAACAAAAACATTTTGGGGATGGCTCCTTCACTTGAAATTATTCGTACATTCCTCAGATAAGTGTTAAAAATGGAAAGGTGACCAGTCCACTTAATAAAAGATATTAAAAATGGATAAGTCGATAGATAGATGGATAGACAGACAGACGACACTTTGCACATATCTCCCTAGAAATTAAACCTTTAACATGCAATAGCTCTCACCTACCCAGGTTCGCCATCCATCTTTACCTTCCCTTCCCCCTTTGTTCATCCTTCACCCCACAACTAACCTAGAAAAGTAGCTGCTGATTGCTGGTCTTCTGTAGAGACGGAGAGTTTACTGCAAAATACTTCTATATGCACACAATCTATTTACTCTACATGTCATAAAATATGAGAAAGAGGAAAAGGAAGGAGAGAAGAACCTGAGACATGTTCACATATCCTATGGACTAAATCATATTTCCTCAAAATTCCTATGTCAAAGCCCTAACTCCGATGTGACTGTATTTGGAGATAGAGCTCTTAGGAAGTAATTAAGTGTAAACTAGGTCATGAAGGTGGGGTCCTAATCCCATAGGATTGATGGCCTTATAAGAAGAGGAAGAGAACTCTCTCTCTCTCTCCACGTGCACACAGTGAGAAAGCAGCCATCTGCACGCCAGGAAGAGAGTCCTCCTCAGAACCCACAGTACTGGCACCCTCCTCTCAGACTTCCAGCTCCCAGAACTGTGAGAAAATAAAGTGGTTTAAGCCATCCAGTCTGTGTTACTTTATTATGGCAGCCCAAGCAGACTGAAACAATCATTTTTACAGTCTTTGAACACGTGACTTCTGAAGTTCTAATAGATATTCTTGTAAGTACACAAGAAAGGCACCTCTTATACTGAAAGGGGTAAAAGGAACTATCAAAATTATCCAAATCCATTTACTTTCACAAGCCTCCGAAATAGGAAGTTATCCTTAAATCAATTTATTATATTTGCCATAAGAATATATATGTATTAAGCAAGTAATTTTTCCTGTATTTGCATTTTGAAAAGGATTTGGCCAATGAAGTTCATAATGACAACTGTAGCAACCAATCTCCAAGATGGTCCTGGGTAGTCCCCTCCCACATCCAACCCTCACCCATATAGCCAAAGGAATACCGGAGAAATGATGGAGTGTGACTTCTGAGCCTGGGTCCGGTCCTGGGTAGTCCCCTCCCACATCCAATAGGGCTCACCCATATAGCCAAAGGAATACCGGAGAAATGATGGAGTGTGACTTCTGAGCCTGGGTCATAAAATCCACTGCAGTTTCCACCTTGCTGTCTCTTGGATGTCTCGCCCTGGTGGACGCCAACCACCATGTTTTGAGGACACTCAGCAGCCCTATAGAGAGGGCCATGTGGTGAGGAGCTGAGGCCACCTGCCACCTGCCAGCATGGACTCACCAACCATGTGAGTGAGCACCTTGAAGCAAGTCCTTCAGCCCCTGCCAAATGGCCTAGCTGACATCTTAACTGTAACTTCATGAGAGATTTTGAGCCGGAACCACCTAAGGTACTCCAAATTCTTGGCCTTCAGAAAATTTGTGATTTGATAAATGTGTATTATTGTTTTAAGCCATTAAGTTTTGGAGTAAGTTGTTATGTGTGCAGGGATAAATAGATAACTGATACAACAACCCAAATTGGTACAGTTACAACATTATTGTTATTAGAGTGCTCATTTAGTTTGTATCTACCAAGTAAAACTTTATTTATTTCATGGTGTGTATGAGCTTAGAATAACAAATAGAAAAAGAATATCAACTTTGGGGTCAGGCAGGGAAATTTAAAAGCT
>NW_007727881.1:143386-144349 GCF_000696425.1 Galeopterus variegatus | reverse complement strand
CATGGTGTGCATGAACTTAGAATAACAAATAGAAAAAGAATATCAACTTTGGGGTCAGGCAGGGAAATTTAAAAGCTAGCACTTTACAGGCACATCCCAAAAGAGAATGTTCAAGTGGTTTGTAAGTATATAAAAATATACTTAACCTCATTAGTCATTGGGATAATTCAAATTAAAACCACAATGAGATTCAACTACACACCCATCAGAAGGGCTGGAATGAAAAAGAATGATAATACTATGTGTTGGTAAGGATCTGAAGCAACTGGAACTCTCATACACTGCTGAAGAGAGTATAAATAACTTTGATAAGTCATTTGGCATTACGGTAGGTACTGAAATTCAACCTATACATACCCTGTGACCTAACCCTTCCTTCTTAAAATGAAACCAGCAGAAATGTATACATACATGCACCAAAAGACATGTACAAAAATTCTGATCACCAAAAACAAGGAACAATCCACATATCTAATAGCAGTAGAATAGACAAATTGGGATGTACTTATACAAAGAAATGCTATACAGCAATGAGAAATAAACAAATTACAGATATTTAAAAAACAACAATGAAAAAAGAGTGCATACTATGAAATTCTGCTTATATAAAGTTCAAAAGCAGGCAACACTAATTTGGGTGATAGGAGTCAGGACAATGTATCTTTGGGGAGGAGCAGGAAGTGACAGGGTGGGGAGCCTTAAGGTGCTGATAATGATCTATTTCCTGAACTGTCTGGTAGTTATTTAGGTATGTTCACTTCATGGAAATTCCTTAGGCTGTATACTTATGATTTGTGCACTTACCTACATGTATGTTATTCTCAGATAAATAGTTTACCAAAAAATACCCAACATGGTGATGTATTAACCTTTTCTCATTTTCATGGTTGTACGCTCATTAGGTGGGAAAGTGCTCTTATTGTGAGGAACTACATACTAAGGTATTAAGGGGCAATAGGGAAC
>NW_007727881.1:140291-142448 GCF_000696425.1 Galeopterus variegatus | reverse complement strand
CCCATGGCTCACTTGGGAGAGTGTGGTGCTGATAACGCCAAGTCAAGGGTTAAGATCCCCTTACCGGTCATCTTTACAAAAAAAAAAAAAAAATACCTAACAGTTCCATTTACTGACTGCATTTCTATGGATAAATGGTGAACTTCTTCATACCTCAGAAAGCTCTACTGTTTAGTAAGGATATTAATATCTACCTTTTGAGGCTATTATAATAATTTGAGAAATAATAGGAATAACAGGTAACAGTTACATAACTCACCCTAAGTCACACACCTAGTAAATATGAACCTGAATTTGAACCCAGGAACTCTGACTGCAGATATAATCTCATCTAGTGCACACATCAGTCAAGCAAATGACACAGCGAATGTCACATAGCAGGTGTCATTAATGGTACCTAGATTGAAGAGGATGATGCTTGTATTAGTTCCCTAGGGCTGCTGGAACCAAGTATCACAAACTGAGTGACTTAAAACAACAGAATCTTACTCCTTCCCAGTTCTGGAGGCAAGAAGCCCCAAATCAAGGTGTTGGTAGAGGTAGGCTTCCTCTGGAACATCTAGGGGAGGGTCCTTCCTTGCCTCTTCCACCTTACTGTAGTCCCAGTTGTTCCTTAGCTGCATGGCAACATAATTCCATTCTCTGCCTCCATCTTCACCTGTCCATCATCCCTGTGTGTCTGTGTTTCTTCTTGTTATTAGGACACAAGTCATACGGGATTAGGGCCCTCCCTATTTCAGTACGACCTTATCTTAACTTGATGACATCTGCAAACACCTTATTTCCAAATAAAGTCACATTCACAGGTACTAGGGGTTAGGATCTCAGCATACCTTTTGGGGGTGCACAATTCAACCCATAACAATGCTTAAGAACTTTTTGCCATTTTCATGCCAAACAGAGTAAGTTTAATTGGAAGAACTCCCCCTCTGATTCCTGGGGAGAGAGAAGATGATGCTTGGACATGAGGAAAAGAAATCCTTTCGTGGCTTTTCTTCTGCTTAAAGAAAGTGAAATAAAGAGGTTCCATTTTGTTCTCAGAAATGTGGTCATTTAAAATTTCACCCAGTTCTTTCAGGTATTAAATGGTACTGAACAAGGGCAGATGGCTCCAGAGTGCTTGAAAAAGGCATAGTTTAGAGAAATAACAAAGGGGTACCAATTACCACTTAGGGATAAAAATGTAAAGTACTGCACACACATAAGCAGTGAACCCTGGCAAATTATGTTACATTTACGTGAGGTTTCTCTTTCTCTCTGCAAACAACCTTTCTCCTTAGGAAATATATGTGTCTGTGTAAGTACTGGGTTTGGTAGTTGGAGGTTTCCAATGAGAGAATATAGCTCTATTTCACATGGGAGCAGGAGTGAGAAAGAGAGAATCAAGAAGGAGATTTGTAGTGTTCATCTTACACTATCATATTAAAGCCCCCAGGATGATATTATAGCTTGAATAACTCATACTTCCAGAAATGTCACGCTGTGGATTATTATGTCTAGAGATTACATAGAAGAGGAAGATTAGACATATCCCTGCGAATATAGGGCAGTGATTTTCCAAAGCGGGAATTAGAGGTTCATACAATGTGGTCATGAATAAGAAAGCAGTTGCTGAGAAATACAGGATTGAGGGCAGGAGGTCAAGGAAAGAAGCCGAGTTGTATCCACAAAGGGAATCCTTCAAAAGGTCCTAACCTTTGGGAACTCTTCCCTTGGGCAAAGGGAATAATGACATGTAGCATACAGTTTAAAATTTTTCTCTGTGTCATAGTTCTATTTACTCCCTACTCAATAGGTGAGTCAGTATATCCGCAGTCTAGTGTGACAAGGGATGAAATTAAAGAACAGAGTAACAAAGGGAAGCATAGTCAGGTGTTGCTCTCTCTCCATCCAATCATGGGAGGCCTATTTTGCAGGCTATGTAATCATTAGTATCAAAAAAGGAGTGATCAGTTCCAAAGCAGAACAACTAGAGACATGGAAGAACACAAAGCCAAGAAAGGCAGCAGTCAAGAGGATTACCCAGGAGTTGGTGTTGTAGAGCTAGAGCTGGGTCTGGAGCTCACAGACCCCTCAAGCCCATTGTCCAGACTGGGTCACAAACCCTTCACACACAGGTCTATGAGCTAGGTAACAGGAGAAAGGTCCTTGGAGCCG
>NW_007727881.1:130203-139766 GCF_000696425.1 Galeopterus variegatus | reverse complement strand
ATTACCCAGGAGTTGGTGTTGTAGAGCTAGAGCTGGGTCTGGAGCTCACAGACCCCTCAAGCCCATTGTCCAGACTGGGTCACAAACCCTTCACACACAGGTCTATGAGCTAGGTAACAGGAGAAAGGTCCTTGGAGCCGTAGGTGAAGGAAGAATAGCCTTTATTCACCACACACATGTCTAAGAGCTAGGCAGTCCAAAGAGAAACTAAGCAGCTGCCAGCAAAGTCTAAAGAAAAACTGAGCAGCTGCCAGCAAAGTAAGTATCCTCTATTTTTAGACATGAGCTCTGCCCACCAGCAGTACAGAGCCGCTGCTTCACACACACTGAAGAACACACTAAAAATAGCATCAAGCTAAAAGACACAGGGGCACACATGCACATTAACTCTACCCCCACACAACTTGTTTACAAAGAATGTGCTGCACCACCCCCAACCAGACCCAAGGTGAAGAGGCCTGACCAAACCACTCTATTTTCCTCACAGTGTAAATAAATCAATTTCCTTAATACTCTACGGAAAAATGATCCTGGGAGATCCATGGATAAGGAGGAGAGTGATGTTATATAAACTTTAAAAGCTTGCCCCCAAAACCCACAACTTCATCATATGTTCACATTTTTATAACTTGTACTTTAAAAATTAGCAGAAATTTGAAGAAAAGGAAAAAGACGATGTTATCTTTTAATATCATGTAAATAAGTCCACCTCAGGGCCATCTGACTACAGAATGTAATTTTCTTTGACTTAGTATTCACTACTGATTAGGGTCTAAAGTCTGTGAAGTTAGATGTTTAACTTTTAGAAACTGATAACTGCAAATAATTTCTGTCCAGAAGAAAAGCTAACTCTGAAGCTTTCTTTATTGTCACATAGAGACATTAACCAGTTTTGCATATAATTTAGCAATTAATTTCAGTTTCTATTTATTATTTTACATACCATATATATCAGTCTGATATTCTTGTTTCCATTGGTTTTGTTAACCTTCTGGTTAAACAAAAGTTTGATCCATGCTATCAACTTGTATTTAAATTATATTTTGAAATCATACATCAATATCTGCATAGCTTTTAGAAAAATCAAATCAAAGGACATGCTTTCAATTTTGAGCCCGGCTGGTTAGAAGCAGAATGGGAAGAAGGAAAAGAGCAAGAAAAAGACTTTTCAGGAAGTGCATTTGTAGTCTGAAAAAGCAAATTTAATATTATAATAGTTTAAATTTGACTACAGTGAATAAACTTTATAAATTTATTTTGGCTGGTGGGAATATGTAGATGAAAGCAACAGTTTTCAGTAGGAGCATGAGAATTTTATGTTTATTAAAAATAGAGTTATGGATTTGAAAGAATTATAAAATATTCCTTTAGGAAATTGTTCAGTATTATAAACCTTTTACTAGTAAGTATAGATTCTGTTTATTATTCCTCTTATTTTAAAAATTTTATAAGTAAACCAAAATGTTGTGCTTGCCACAAATATACTTTAAGACTTTATCTTTTGGGGTAACATAAACAATTATTTTGTAACTTACTGTGGTGTATGACCAATTAACTCAGCTTGTTAGTTACTATGCTAATGAGACCAAGGCCTCAGATATGATCCCTTAATGATGAGGCTAGTCTTGCAAATTCATGCTGTCATTAGTCACAAGAGGGACCGAATTAGTGAGAAACCAGATGAAGTACACAAACCCGTCAGACCCCAAATAACTGCAATTGTATGCCCCAAAGTTCACACGTTGATTGCATTCTTTCTCATGGTAGGGGGCTACAGAAACATGTCAAACCTAGAATTGACTATAGCCAATGATTTCTCTTTTTCCTTTCTTTTTTTTTTTAACTAATAAAAGATAAGAACATTCATCATAAAATTTTATAGGATGCTAGTTTTATAATCCATTCACCAAAATATGAATAGCTAAGGCTTCTTTTGTGTAGAAAAATTGTTTTTGCTCTAATCATCAGTTGTTATAAATTGGAGCTTTATCTGACACTGACCTACCCTCTGGCTTATATTTAACCCACTCTGACACATTTGACTTATCCAGAGATTGTGGACTCCCGATCACCAAACCTGTTCTGAAGGGTGTTAAAACCCCCGCAGTCCTTATTCCTTTGCCATAGGTTTTACGAAGCTTAAAAAAAAAAAAAAAGAGTACTCTTCCTTCACTATGTAAGAACTCAGTCTTCCTTGGTATCTTTAAGGAAGAAAGTGGCTTTTTGGTTCCATCTGACATAAGCCATGAGAGAGAGGATCTTTCTTGAATATGGAGAAATAGTCCTACCTCCTATCAAGTATGCTTAATTTCCCGCACTAAGTCCAACAAGATTCCAAACCAAAAGCATCAGGTTCCCTAAAGTCTATTTGCTGCTTACTTTTTGCCAAAGTCTATTCTCTCTCAAAGAGGTTATATTTTTTTCAAGTAACATGCACACACATTCAAGGAGAGAGTCTTCTCCCAGAGGCTTGGCCCACATATCAGGCGATTTTCTCACTCATGTGTGTCCTTCTATGTGATGCATGAAGTGAAATTCTAATGTTACTCCATTATTTTATTCTTCTTGCAGTGCTTGCACAATTTTTATTTTTAAATTCATGCTTGCAACATGCTTTCATAGTAGACTGTTTACATCTCTCCAAGAAGATTCTGTCAAGGGATAATTTCAGTAATTTGTTTTAGAAAAACAGTAAGAACACTGAATTTTTAAAAATGTTTTGCCAAACTTCACCCTCTCTGCCCCCACAGTGATTTAGATGAACACTCTCTGGTGAGCTGGGCCTGCTCCTGGAAAACCTAAGTCCCAAATGAGTTCATGGAAGCTAGGGTGCACTCAAGTCATTTTCCCCAGCGCCACGCTCACTGGTCTCCAGAGGATGGACAATCTGCAGGGCACACCCTCCATGAGTTTGTGAAAAACGCATTGTCCTTCTGTAGATCCACGCGCCACCTCGTGCTCACTGCCAAACACTGGGCTTTCTAGTCACTTTTTCAGTCAGAAGTCCAGGAAGCCCAAACTCAGCCAGACAGAGGCAGAACTGCTCAGCAGAAGCAGCTTTAACAGGTGCTGCTCGTCAGGTCTTGGGGAACCTTCCATTGCTCCTGCCCTGGAAAAGGGTGTGTTGTAGGAGAAAGAGCACAACCTCTGGTGACAGACAGGCCTGAGGTCATATCTTAGATCTGTCACTGTCTGGGTTTTCTCAGATAAGTTCACATCTGAACTTCATTGCCATCTTTTCATTACTTCATAAAATGGGAATTTTCATCATATGATATCTACAGACCTCACTGGTCAAAGATGGTTGGCAGGTCTGTCATGTTAATCTCATAAAAAGTCTGAAAGATTACTGAAGGCAGTTTACGTTCAGGAGCCTTCTTTGCTGGAGCCATGTCCCCAGTGGTAACGTCACCTTTTTTTCCTTTCCAGATGCAATCTAGAACCCAGGAACCTACTTCTGTGTGCTCCCATTACAGCATGTGGGACGTCCTTTTTATTTAGCTGCTTGGATACTACAAAGAATCTGGCTCAATCATTTTCTTCCTCCTTCTCCCTTCTCTATCATCAAGGCTGATTCCACATGTAACAGAGTGTGCAACCCCATTATTTTATTAGAGAAGATATGTTAAAATTGCCTTTCCCACTTACATATACAATGTACAGTATGTTAGATGCTGATAAGACTCTGCATAGTGGAAATTATGCAAGGAATGGGGAGAAAGCATGGGAGGACGTGAAGGGGATTTGCAAATACCTGAGGAGCTCACTCTTGTCCTTCAGTATCTTCTTACCCAGGTCTCCCTGATTGCCAGATTTATATTGAAATGCCTCACTTTTGATCCTTCATAATGCGTTCTACTTTTTCTTTTTTCCTGAAGATTGAGGGCCTAATTTATGTCTTTCTGATGTTTACTGCTTATTATCTGCCTGCTCTCACTCCATGAGGACAGGAGTTTTGTCCATTTAATTTGCCCATTAAATTTGTCCATTTAATTCTCGAGATTCCAGGATACTGCACGCACAGAGTTAAGTGCTCAGTAAATACATACGGAATGCATAAAAAGCGTTGTCAGGGTCATCCTCTCTGAAAAGTTGACAACAAGAAAAGATGCGAAGTTGGAGAGGATTGCGCCTTGAAGATGGAAGCATGCCTTGAGTGTTGAAGAGGCAGCCGAGGCCACTGTGCTGCAGAGGAACAAACAAGACTGTGAGTGGTGGAAGAGGGCAGGGCAGGAAGGGGCCGGACTGTATCAGGTGTGTAGGTTGCTACAAGCACTTTGGCTTTGACTAAGAGTGACTGGGGAAGGCATTGGAAGTTTTAGAGCAGAGATATAGCATGATGGGATCGCTCTGTCTGGTTGTTCTGTTTAAAATAGAATGCAGGTCCCCGTACTGGACAGCCACCCAAAACAAAACAAAAACAAACCAAACCAAATAAAATAGACTGCAGGAAGCAAAGGCAGAAATAGGAAAGCCATTTAAGAGCCCAGTGCAATAATCCAGGAGGGAAATGGCAATTACTTGGCCAGGTAGGTGGTAGTACAAAGTGGTTAGATTCCGTACACATTTTGGAAGATAGAGTTGATGGGGTTGGCTGACAGATTAGACATGGGGCATGAGAGAAAGAAGTTTTCGGTGATTTTATGGTATTTGATCTAAGCAAGTGGGTGGATATAGATGCCATTGACTGGGTATAAAGATTATAGGAGATATTCTTGGGGGATGAAATAAGTGTTGAAAATCAACACTTTCCTGTCAAATTCCCCCAATACATATGCACACACGCTCACCCCACATCACCTCTGTTGACTGGTGAACCTGCAAAGCTAAGGATTAAATTCTAGACCCCAATTTTAGCCATCCTGTGAACTCGGGCTGCTTTGCAACAGCATGTCTGCACATTTTTTCCTCTGTGTTTCATTTCCACAGACTGGTAGAATCGCATACTCACAGCAGTAACAGATATTTAGAGCTGAAATGACTCCTTATAAATTCTTCTAGCACCATTCTTACCACCCCAAATTGTATTTCCACTCTAATCAAAGATGCCATTGATTGTGATATGCACCATTATTTTATGCACTAAGAAAGAAAAACGTAGCTATTTATATTATTATTAATGCTTTCTTATCACTTATCTATGACTTACGCAGACGTAGCTTTTTAAAAATTGATAACTCTTGTGCATACGTAACAAGGAAAATATAAGCAAAGTAAATTAGTTAAGGTATTTTTAGAATGTTCTCTTTTATTAGGTTATTAATCACATTTTATTTAATGTTATAAAGGCCTCGCTTATGTAATTAATTAAAGTTAGAACATTATGCCCCTAATTAGTATTAGATTCATTAATTTCATCAACAAAATTTAGGAAACCTGGGTTAGAGAAAGCAGAAAAGGGAAAGTAGAAAATAGGCCAGAAGTTAAGAGCAGAAAATAGGGGATAGGTTTTGCCTCTCCTGCTACCGAATTATATTTAAGTCTGACACTATTTTAGATCAACAATTAAAACTAGTTAGACTAGATTCAGTCAGTGTGGGTTGTACATAAACCATACATAATTGTATGAATGTCTTTGGGCCCTACAATTGACATTTCATTTTAAACCCATATTAACTGTGTAACAAATTACTTTCAGATTTACAAATTTAAAACAACAAACATTTATTACCTCACAGTTTCTGTGGTTCCAAGTCCAGGAGTGGCTTACCTGGGTGGTTCTGACTCAGGGCCTGACATGAGGCTGTAGTCCACCGGTCAGCTGAGGCTGCAGTCATCTGAAGGATTGATGGGGGCTGGAGAATCCACTTCTAAACTCATACACATGGCTGTTGGCAGGCCTCAGGTCCTCACTGGGTGTTGGCTGGAAACTTTAGTTTCTTACCACTTGGGTCTCTCGATAGGGCTGCTCGCAGCATGGCAGCTGGCTTCCTTCAAGCTAGCAATCCACGAAAGGAAAAGAAAGGGAGAGCTTGAGATAGAAGCTGCCTCATCACTTCTGCAGTATGTTGCTGGTCACACCAACCAGCCTGCTCCCGTATGAGACGGGAATACACAAAGTTGGGAAGACTGGAAGGCGGGCATCATTGGGGACAATTTTGGAGGCTGACTCCCACAAACACCATTTTATCAATTTCCATTGTTTTTCTGCACAGTAACTTCCTGTGTACCATCAGGAGAATCAATGGTTTGTTAAATAGATTATTTGCTAAAAGAGTGTTTCACTATTGCTTCCTCATGTAAGGAAGCTGGGAGAAAGGACTTTCTGCCAAAGCAAAACAAAGCAAAACAAAAGCCAGAACTAAAACAAATAAACAAGAAACCCTGCCTATCAAAATCATCATATTTCCTACTTGCTAAAACTTGTCTGGTTGTCATTGACAGATGGAAATACACATAAGGCAAGAAAGAGGTGGTTCTTCCTAAAGATGCAANCATGTAAGGAAGCTGGGAGAAAGGACTTTCTGCCAAAGCAAAACAAAGCAAAACAAAAGCCAGAACTAAAACAAATAAACAAGAAACCCTGCCTATCAAAATCATCATATTTCCTACTTGCTAAAACTTGTCTGGTTGTCATTGACAGATGGAAATACACATAAGGCAAGAAAGAGGTGGTTCTTCCTAAAGATGCAACATGAGGCTGGAGAGTGCATCCATCCCCACAGTGTTATTGAGAGGGATTTCCAAGTTCACCTCCACCAAAGTATGTTCTCTTTTGACATCAACCACCACTACTACCTGACCTAAAATTGGGCGGTGGCTTTTTCAGTGGAGTAAATGGTTTTGAGAGGGAGGGAAACAAGAGGATCCATAGTTTTGCTAATGAATCAGGAATCATCTGGTGAACATCATTTTGAAATTTCAGGTGAGTACTGGCTTTGAGGCTATGAGATATGGATAAACACATTTCAATACAAACGAAGAGGAATGAGAATTAGAAGACACAAGGCAAAGGATGACAAAAGTATAGGCCACTGTCCCACTATACCACTTTCTCTAAAAGATCGTCAACACGCGCACACACACACAAAAGAGTACTTGAATTGTCTACTACACTATTTCCTTAAGTCTGTGACACACTGTTTTAGTCCATTTTGTGTTGCTATAACAGACATACCTGAGACTGGGTAACTTATAAGGAAAAGAGGTTTATTTGTCTTACGATTCTGGGACAGCTGCATCTGGCACAGGCCTCAGGCTGCTTCTACTCATGGCGGAAAGTGGCAGGAAGCCGGTTAGTACAAGCAGATCACACGGGGAGAGGAAGCAAGAGAGAGAGAGAAGGTGCCAGGGTCTTTTTAAGCACTGAGCTCTTGTGGTAACTAATAGAGCAAGAACTCGCTCATTAATGTCCCCTCCCCCAGGGAGAGCACTAATCCATTCATAAGGGATCCGCCCCCATGTGGTAACTAATAGAGCGAGAACTCACTCATTAATGTCCCCTCCCCCAGGGAGAGCACTAATCCATTCATAAGGGATCCGCCCCCATGACTCAATCAGTTTCCAACCCTGCCACAGTGGAGATCAAATTTCCACATGAGTTTTGGAGGGAACAACACATCCAAACTCCATCACACACTTTGTCTTTTTATATTTTAATTTTCTGAAATTAGAATGCAACTTAAAATTAATGTGGAATGTTACACCTCTCCTCAACAAAATAGCAAAATACCTTTCCTCAACAACAAAACACCTGATGTAAAATCAATGGTGCATGTTAGAACTGAAAATTCAGTGGTTCCTCATTTCCAGGTGGAAATTTTTGCTCCAGAAGGGTGTCTTTTATCACAAGGTCTCTATACTTAATTAGCCCGAGCACAGATGTTAGAGTCAGAAAAGGCAGTTTGAACTCTACCATTTCTTAGCGCTGTGACCTTGAGCTTCTTCAAGCCTTCACTTACTGCATGTAGAAAATGGGGACAAGAACAGAATGCCCCTCATTGGGATATAATGAAAATGAGTGATAAGAGCACCTCCTTAACTGGAAATCACTGTGCACATTTGAAATTCTGAGCTGATGCTGTTGCCCCAAGTAACAACCTTTGCTGCTCCCTAGTGGTGGTATGGTCTTCTGGGAGCACCTTTCCTAGAAATAAATCTGCTTTCGTTACTCTTTGACGAGATGGTTTTCAGTGGATATACTTAATATTTTGTGTAGAACAACTGTATGAACTCATTGCATAAAGAATACATAGAGACGAATCTAAGCAGAGAACGACTTAAGTATTCTTCTGTGATTGCACCTTCTTAAACTGCTGCATTTCTCTACCCTGTTAAGTTTAAATGTCCTAAATGCCCTTCTTTCATCCATTTTCATCTCCTTCCCCTTAAAAATCTTTGCAAGCATGAATTTTTGGTAAGGAGGAGCAATAAGTGAATTTGTGCCGTAGGCACTTTGTCGACTCATATTTATGTTCTCCTCACTGTAGGTCCTCTGGACCCTTTCTAGCTTGTCTTGTCCTTAAAAATAAAAAAATATATAATAAAAAATAAATTTTAAATAAAGACATTTTATTTAAATATAGCCCTTTCCAGCTTTCTTTCACCTTTGGCCAACACAATAGTTTTCCTGAGGGCAAAAATCAAGCTTATTCTTTATTATGTTACTTCAAGGACCTAGTCCTTGCCTTGTGCTCCCCTGCTATTCGTATCCAAACTGAATCAATCCAAAAACAAATAAAGGAGACACATTCTTAAATGCTGATTGAAAATCCAGCATTAAAGGAACCAGGTAGATTATGTTTTAGGCTTCACAAAACTTGAACTTAAAAAATTATATTTATTTATAGTTGCATCCCTTAACAAAGTTAATGATAAAAAATGTGATAATAAATTATACTGATGCTGTTTCCAAATTATGCTTCTGCTTGAAAGATCTTTTGACATCCAGATTCAATAACAAATAGATGCAATGTGTGCTCTCTTGGGTCTGATATTTAATCTTAATCCTAAACTAGATTCTTTGGAGGAAAAGGAGACATATGACATATGACAAATGTGTTTCATCTTATATTTGAGCATATGGAGTCTTTCCCCCCCCTAGTCTTGAAGGGTTACACATTTTCTGCTCCAAGAAAAACATCCAGTATTTTATTACGCTCTTATTGTTGCAAGTGATCCAAAATATTTTCCTTTTTATATGGAACCATATATGGATTTTTATATGGAAACTTTCCAGATGTTAGATGGAAGATTTTGGTTTAATCTTGTAGACTGACATTCTTTCCAAATGCTTAGGATATTGTTTTCAAGTTTTAAAAATATGATGTATTATTAAAGATTTGATTTTTTATGAATAAATTCTGAGAAAGTACATCTGATTGAATGAATTCACTGATGTAAAGTGTAGAGAACAGTGTGCAGCATAGAGTAAGTGATATATAATTGTTAGCAATGTATTTATGATGGATACATGGACATTGCTGTAGCTATATATTTGTAATAGGCATATACACATTGCCAGACATCAGTATAACATACTTTGTTGAATGAAGTTGTATAAAATTGATACATATTCATACAAATTATTTCTTTTTTTTTTTTTTTTTTTTGTCTTTTTTCGT
>NW_007727881.1:128660-129708 GCF_000696425.1 Galeopterus variegatus | reverse complement strand
GCGCCACCGCGCTCCCAAGCGGCGCACTGTAGCAGTGCGCCACCGGGCCGGCCCCAAATTATTTCTTTTAAAAATTAATGCAGACAAGGTTTTTCTGAAAATACTAAACATGGAAATTTACTTTCTCAGGTATTTAGCCATGACTCACACTCCAAAAATCTGTGTATATATCCAACCATTTCATTTTTTAATTACGAAATTGACACACTGGCAAGAAATCTCAAGATAAAACATTTTCACAAGTTGATCATTTTCTGCTATCAAGCATGGTTTACCCACCTCCTCAGAGTTCTACATAGAAAAACAAGGAGTGTGTGCATCAGGCTGCATTAGTTTACTGGGGCTGCCAGAGCAAAATGCCGCAGACTTGGTGGCTTAAACAAGAGAAATTTATTTTCTCACAGTTCCAGAGACTAGGAGTCCAAAACCAAGGTACTGTCAGGTTACTCTCTCCTTGGTTGCAGAGGCTGCCTCCTCTCTGCTCTCACATGGACTTTCTCTCCGTGCACATATCCCTGGTGTCTCATCCTCTTCTTATGAGGACAGCAACCACTTTGGATTAGGGTCCACCCATATGACCTCATTTAACCTTAAGTATCTCTTTAAAGGCCCTATCTCCAACTATGGGCACATTCGAGGTTCTGGGAGTTTAGGGCTTCAACATAAGAATTTGGGAGAGGGACACAAGGCAGCCCATAACACACGACATGTTCTGTTTTTATTTTTTTCCAGTGATAACTACATTTGAAGAATCAAGTTTTAATTTAGCTTTTCCTATTATGAGAAACATAATCTATCACAGAAACCAAAATCTAGAACTTTAGAATCAGAGGAACTTACATGTCTGATGCAAAGAACTGAAATAGTACAATATACATTTGCCCTGTATATTACTTAGTATCTCAGAAACAGGAGAAAGACATGAAGAACACATTTGTAGGGTCTGGTACCAAAATCCTGAATTTATGCAAACTAGAATCTATGTAATCAATCCTAAGTTTTTGGCACTTTTATGAATTCTAGCAAAACCAAATCTACATTGGTTACC
>NW_007727881.1:124440-127777 GCF_000696425.1 Galeopterus variegatus | reverse complement strand
TAGGTACAGGTCAGTTTTATCCTTTGCTAGTCTCTCCCTAAAATAGTTATATAAATGTATAGTTTAATATTTTTAGATTTTAAATCTCCTTGTATAGAAGACTCCAAATAAATTGCCTTAAATAAAACTGACATTGATTACTCAAAAAACAAGAAGTTTGAAAGTCATGTGTATGGCTCAAGATTTGGTTGATTCAGAAGATTCATGATAGCATAAAAAACCCAGGTTTCTCCATCTTTCTTTTTTTATTATTTAATTATTTTATTGTAACATGGTTGATTGTATATATCTGTGGGGTACAGAGTTGAATAGCAATACCTGTGTGCAATATGTGATGCTCAAATCAGGATCAATAGGCTATTCAACATTATACAATGCAATTGTTTTTCATTGGTCCCTTTACCAATTCCTCCCTTACTCTCCCCCCTTTCTCACCTCTGGTAACTTCACTTTTGTATTCTTCCTCAGTAAGCTCAAGGTATTACTGTGATTGTTGTATCTTTCCTTCTTTCTTTTTCATTTATTTTTTACCTCTCACTTATGAGTGAGGACAGGGGATATTTATCTTTCTATGCCTGGCTTATTTCACTTAACGTAATTTTCTCTAAGTTCGTCCCCGTTGCTGTGAATGGCAGTATTTCATTCATTTTTATGGTAGAGTAGTATGCCATGGTGTCTATATACCACATTTTCCTTAGCCAGTCATCCAAAGATGGATATTTAGGTTCCAGCAACTAGTTATTATAGAGCTGCAATCAACAGGGGGGTGCAAGTATCCCTTTGAGATGATGATTTCCTTTCCTTTGGGTATATACCCATCAGTGGAATTGCTGGATCATACAGCAGTTCTATCTGTCGCTGTTTGAGGAAACTTCATACCATTTTCCATAATGGCTGCACCAATTTACAGTCTTACCAGCAGTGTAATCCCACCCTTTCTCTGCATCCTTGCCAGCTTTTCTCTATCATTTTGATAATGGCCAGTCTAAAGGGGGTGAGATGATATCTCAATGTGGTTTGGATTTGCATTTCCCTGAAGCTGAGTGATGACGAGCATTTTTTCATGTGTCTGTTGGTCATTTGTATATCTTCCTTTGAAAAATGCCTATTCAGCTCCTTTGTCCATTTTTAAATGAGGTTATTTGATTTTCACTCTTAAGTTGTTTGAGTTCCTTGTATATTCTGGATATTAATCCTTTGCTGGATATATAGCTCACAAATATTTTCTCCTATTCTGTAACTTGTCTTCTTTCTCTGTTAATTGTTTATTTTGCTGTGGAGAAGGTTTTCAGTTTGATATAATCCCATTTGTTTATTTTTCCTTTTGCTACCTGTGCATTGGGGGTCATATTCATAAAGTCTTTGCCCATTCCTACTTCCTGAAGTGTTTCCCCTATGTTTTCTTTTAGGAGTTCTATAGTTTCAGGTCTTATATTTAAGTCTTCAATCCATTTTGAGCTGATTTTGGTATATGGTGAGAGGTATGGGTCTAGTTTCATTCTTCTATGTACAGGATGTCCATTTTTCCCTGAACCATTTATTAAAGAGGTAGTCTTTTCCTGGTGTATGTTCTTGGTGCCTTTGTCAAAGACCAGTTGGCTGCAAATTTGTGGGTTGATTTCTGCATTCTCTGTTCTATTCCATTGGTCCAAGAATCTGTTTTTATGCCAGTACCATACTGTTTTGGTTACTATAGTTTTGTAGTATAATTTGAAGTCAGATAGTGTTATGCCTCCAGCTTTATTATTTTTGCTCAGGATTGCTCTCTCATCTTTCTTTGGCCTTAGGATAGATCCTCTCATAGTTAAAGGATGGCTACCACAGTTTCTAGAATCATACTTAATAGAAGAAAAGGGGTTGCTTCTTCCTTGAGCCTTTTCCTAAGAAGCAGGAAAAGCATCCCAGAAAATTCACTAAATATGAAAGAATACAGTAATGAAGGAAAAGAGGAACAAAAAAGACATGAGACATATAAAAAACAAATATCAAAATGGCAGATGTAAATTCAAATATATCAATGATGACATCAAATGTGAATAGACTAAACAATCCAATTAAGAGGCAGACATTGTCAGATCTGTCTTGGTTTGGACAATAAATTATGGTCCACCTACAAACAATATAGTTTTACTTGGTTTTAGTGTCATTAATAGGTTAAAAACTCATTGGAATTGCAATTTGAAAAATATATTAAGAAAGATTTAGCAAGGACAATTCTAAGGAATAACACCCACAAATTGGTACCAATTTAAAGTTTTTGAGGTATCTTTTTCATTTTGGGAGTCAAGGAACTGAAAAGCCAGGGTATTGAATGAGTCATTAATGGAGTTTTTGACTTCACCAAGATACTCATAGGAGTTGGGGTTAAAAAAAAAAAAAGACTGGTACCAGGTGCCAAAATCTTTCTGAATGAGTGATAGTGTTCATGAATTTGAGGTGACAGAGACTAAGACTGGAGAGTGGTACAGACAGATTTTTTTTTTCCTTTTTTGGTCTTTTTTCGTGACCAGCAACGGGATCGCAACCCTCGGTGTTGCCCCCGCACCTCGCTCAGCCAGTGAGCGGCCAGTCTGTATGTGGGATCCGAACCCTCAGTGGGAGCGCCGCCGCGCTTCCCAAGCGGCGCACTGTAGCAGTGCGCCACTGAGCCGGCCCCACATACAGATTTTTTAAGCCTCTATAATTGGCATATGTTACCTATTAGTTATTGTATTAGGCTCTCGGATAAACACAGAAAAATAAAATGTAGTCCCTGCCCATAAAGAGGAGTTCAGTGTAATAGGGTAGACAGCTTTGTAAAGAAATGAGCGCAATGCAATGATACAGGTGTTACAATTACAGTAAGCTCCAGGATCAAAGGAAGGGAAAGAATCAATCTACCACACAGGTGAGGGGGCAATCAAGGAAGTCTTTAGAGACAAAGATAACATAAAAACTATTTGTTCTATCTTGAGATTAATTCATTATGATATTTCATTTGTAGAAACATAGGTAGTAAGAGTTCAGGTGCTAAGAAAGCTGGACCAGCTACCATTACTGAATGGTGGCTATTCAGCCGAGTGTGAAATACGAGGCTGGAGTTAAACAGTAATCTTTAACACTAGCTATGGCAGATGGTTGACACAAGTGATCTAAGATAATGGCACAGGATCCCAACAGCTGGGCAGGGCAAGCCAGAAGGAACCAGGCATTAGCAAGTATTTGAAAATCCAGGCACTGTGTCTGGGAAGAGTAGGACAGGGAGACTAACAAGGAAAAGGCAGGGCCTCAATCCCCGCTGAGGACTGGTCTACTTGGTGGATGGAAAAGGAACTTTGAATTAGAAACCAAAACTAAA
>NW_007727881.1:123210-124108 GCF_000696425.1 Galeopterus variegatus | reverse complement strand
GCTGAGGACTGGTCTACTTGGTGGATGGAAAAGGAACTTTGAATTAGAAACCAAAACTAAAGGCTTCTTTCTGTTTATCTTTGTCCTGAATGCCCATTATCCAAACAGGCACTGCACAGAAGTTGAAGCCTCACAAGCACTTATCAGGTATTATTCTGAAGGCTGTAAAATAATGATAATTTGGCTTTGTTTTAAGTTCCTTAAATATCTACAGGAACTAAAGACTACCAAAATGAAAAAGATAACCAAAAATCTTAAATGTGATACTAATATCTGAACATAATACATTAGAATTGCCTTTGAGAAACTCCTACTTAATATATTACTTAATATATTACTACTACTGGAATTTCATGCTGAGTTATGTATTATTCATAAAATTACTATCAACAAAATTTCACTTGGACTGTATAATTTATTGTCCAAATAGGGATGCTTTTGAAGGTAAATGTTGGTGCTATTAACAAGTACCCAAGGGCAGGAAATGTAAACTGGCAGTGTCCTGGGCACACCAACAACCTTCCGTATACTCCACCTCAGTTTCCTACTCCTGTGATCATACTCTGAATATTATCAACACCCAAAACTGCTCCACCCCTAAAAACCCACTCTCTAAAACAGCGCTCCCATCCTCCCAGCTTGCCATAGCCCGTAACTGTTTATCCTCACAGTTGACCCTCTGCAACCTCCCTCTTGCCTTTTACTTCTTCCCTATCCTGTTCAGCTTTCAAAAACCATCAAGTCAATCACAGTTGCCTAAATCTTGAAATCTCTTGACACTTGTTCTTTTCTCAATCTCCTGGCAAAACCCCACTCCTGGATGAATGGAGCCAGCTATCTTGTGTGTGTGTGAGGACTACTGAGCTGCTGCAGGAGAACTGCACACCTCAACAGTCTC
>NW_007727881.1:120544-122600 GCF_000696425.1 Galeopterus variegatus | reverse complement strand
TCTTGTGTGTGTGTGAGGACTACTGAGCTGCTGCAGGAGAACTGCACACCTCAACAGTCTCGGTAAATCCACCACCATCAACTTCAAACAGGTCTTAACAGTGCCTGGCAATCTTTCTCTAGCCTGGCTTCTCAACTGGGGGGAAGTTTGCCCACCAGGAGACATCTGGCAATGTCTGGAGACATTTCTGGTTGTCACACCTGGAGGGGAGGTGCTACTGACATCTAGTGGATAGAAACCCTGGATACTGCTAAGCACCCTACAATGCACAGGACAAAACCCCATAAGAAATAATCATCCATTCTGAAAGGTCAGTAGTGCTGAGGTTGGTAAACCTTGTTTTAGAGAAAACCTCTTTAAAAGAGTTAACTCTATTCCACATCTCCAGTTCCTTCCCTCATTCTCTCCTGAACCCACTCCAGTCAGGCCCTTGTCGGTACCACTTCCCCAAACTTGTCCTTACAAGGATAATCCAAGATCTAACGGTCACTCTCAGTCCTCATCATACTTGGCCTATCGGCAGCATTTGCCACACAGGCTAGCGGGCATTTAATGTCCACAACTTAACTTTTGTTCTTCCTCCCAGGGCTACTGCAGTCGGATCCTTCCCAATGTCAGCTGATGTCAACTTTATTCTTCCAGTTGTACCATACATCCTTGATTTCTCTCTTCCTCTCACTCTTCACTTCTAATTTGTCAGCAAATCTTGTTGGCTCTCCCATCAAAATATATCTGGAATTTAATTACTTTTCACAACTTCCACTGCTGCCACTCTGGGCCACGCCAATGCATCTTTCGCCTAGTATCTAGGTCCTAGGTTATTGCAACAGCCTCCTTAGGGATCCCTCTTCTTCTACCTTTGCTCTCAAACAACTGCCGCTCCTGCTCGAAACTCTCCAAGGGCTTCCCTTCTCATTCAGAATAAAAGCCAAAGTCTTCACAATGGCCCATAAAGCCCTGTCCAATCTAACTGCTGACGTGGCTTCCCCCTGCTCTTAGTCTTGCTCCCTCTGCCCTCCCTGACATCCCTTACATACTACAGGTGCACTTACTATGCAGGGCCTTTGCACATGCTGTTCTCTCTGACTGGAGGTTTCTGCTCCTCCAAATACCCTTGTGAATTGCTAGTCCTGCCCAACCTTCAGCTCTTTACTCAAATGCACCTTGTCAATGAGAAATACTCTGACAAGTCTACTTAAAATTGCAGCTTCCTTATGCCCTGTCCCTATTATCTGCTTTACTTTTTTATAAGAATAAAGTATCTCCTCAAGTAACACTCTGTAAGTTTTGTGCATTTCTTTTGTTTATTGACTATCTCCTCCTCTGAGCATGAAAACTCTATAAAGGCAGGAAATCTTTTATGTTTTTTATATGTTTGGTCCACATTAGCATCCTCATCCTCATTGCCCTCATCTCCTGGAACACGGTAGGTCCTTAATAAATACACTTTGAATAAATCTATGAGTTGTTGAATGAATAACATTCTCAACTAGTATTCATCAGATAAACCGTATTAGTCCTGTTGCTTTTAACAAAATACCCAGAACGGGGTAATTTATAAGAAAACAAAATTTATTGTTTACAGTTTCTGCGGCTGGGAAGTCCAAAGTCCAGGGAACACATCTGGTGAAGGTCTTCTTTGATGGTGGCTTTACAGCAATGCAAAGGTCACATGGCAGAAAATGGCAGAGGAGAGAGAGACTAGCTTCCTCATTCACTTTAGAGAAAGAACTAACCTCATTCACTCTCTTTTTAAAGCCCTCAGAACCACACTCCTGACCACCATTATTAATCCATTCACAATGGCATGAGTTCTATAATCTAATCACCTCTTCAAGGCCCCACCTTTCAATTACCATAATAGGATTTCCCACCCTCAACAGTTACAGTGGAAATTAAGCTTCTAATATACCAACACTGGGAGACACAATTCAATCAATCCACAGCATAAATCCTTGCAATAATATCATCTTTTTGTTACTCTATCAACCAATATATTAATTATACAAAATCTAAATGGTTAAAATCCACATGTACTCTTAGAACATTAAATGCT
>NW_007727881.1:117947-119014 GCF_000696425.1 Galeopterus variegatus | reverse complement strand
ATTACTTAATTTGCTTCTTACCTTCTTTCCTTATGAGGACTACAGACAAATATTATGTCCATATTACAGATAAGGCAACGAAGTTCTCCAAAGAGAAAGTGACTTGGCTAGAATCACAAAGCTAGTAAAAAACTCATTTACTCTTTGCCATTAACATACGAAGTACTTAATCAAGTCTGTACTCCGAAACTATGGAAGAATTAGTCAGAATTAAACACAGTAAACATCTTTAAGCAAAAGTTATGTCTTGGTCTATAACCAAAGGGCTTCTACAAAATCAGTTAAATGCCATGTTTTCTCATTCTATTAATATTTTCTAACTGTTTCTGCACTTTCATTTATCATGAGCTCCTTGAGGACAGTTATTAGGTGATATTTATCTCTGTCTTCCCGACACTGTATTTCTGCCACTCAGGCAGAAAGGGCTCAATAAATACTTATTGAATTGAATAAACATTTGTAATTCAGATGAAGGAAAAATGCCTAGTGCCTAAGCACTGTTTATTTCTTCTTATCAATAAATCTCAGCATTGCTTTCTCCTTTCTCTGTGTTCTATTTCCTGTAAAAACCTAATTGTGACTAAACAGGGAAATTTCCTTTACTACTGGCTATGAACCTTGTTTTTTTTTTTTTAATTCAAAGCTGGCAAATACACTCGGTAAACACTGATAATATTAATATATTTCTCTTAGAAATGTGAGAAATATTCAGAGCAAGGAGTTAACATATTCAGAGGTCAAAGAATAGAACTCTTGATTCCAGTAAATAGGTATTTATTTGGGGGAGTAAAGAAGAGACTAGAAGAATTAGAGAGGGGAAAAGGAAAAACAGAAAGAAATAGCATGCAGGTAATGAGAAAATAGACTTCTTTACGAAGCTGTGAGACCCAGACTAGGAATAAAGGATAGGCAGTGCCATTATTTAGTGATATAATTATAATAAGGAGCATTAAAAAAGACTTGTGTAGATGGCAATATGAATTTACTTTGCGGTGAAGGTGTCATTTTCAAAAGGAAACGAAAGTGTTCAATTTTGCTTTCCCTGTTTTTGATGAATTAAGAAAGGT
>NW_007727881.1:103615-116980 GCF_000696425.1 Galeopterus variegatus | reverse complement strand
TCCCGTCGGCCGCCGCCACTGCGGGACGGCCCTGCCCCAGCCCGTGTCGGGCCCGCGTAGGGCGGCTCGCGGGTGTCTGACCTGGGGAGGCCCGGGGACTGGGCCTGCTGCTGGGCGCCCGGTGCTGGCCCTGCCGTTCGTAACTTCTCCCTCGATCGCCTCCCAGGCCTGGGGAGAACACAGTGTAACGTACTGCGAGTAATGAGAAAAGTGTCTTCTGTTTCAGCCTTGTTTAGTGTCTCTGACAAAACCGGCCTTGTGGAGTTTGCCAGAAGCCTAACTTCTCTTGGTTTGAATCTGGTCGCTTCTGGAGGGACTGCAAAAGCTCTCAGGGATGCTGGCCTGGCCGTCAGGTAAGGCGCAACTTCGTTTTTAAGTTAGGTCCCGTCAGAACGGAGTGTGATCACACTGACCAGAAAGTATTCCAGGCCTATGAGTAGAATTCCTTATTTACTCCTCCCCATAACGCTGTGCGGTTGGTACACTGCTTTCCCATCTTATGGGAGAGCAAAATGAGGCTCAGAGAGATTGAGTGACTTCTGCACAAGGTTATACAGGGTTAAGTAAGGAGTAGCGCTGGGATTGAAAACCTGATTTCAGAGCCCTAGGTTTTAGCCACTTCCTTTAACAAATTAATGCAGATGGACCATTTGTTATGCACAAAAGACTCAAGTTCTGATTCACATGATCAGTTTTGGTTGGTTATTCAGTAAAACTGTTGACATCGTGAAGATTCAAACTACCTCTTTTCCATTAGAATCTTTGGTAACCTAATGAAATTACAAATCATTCACTTGCTTCTTCACAGGCTGTTCCTTATCTGACTAGGGGATGGAAAGAAGGCATGTGCAAAAGAGAAGTCAGTATGCCATGGCTGACCTCAAGGAGCTGGCACTCTGGAGTGACAGTGTGTAACCACTGAAGGGCAGAAAGTGAAAAAGACCACAGGACAGCTATAATAAACTGCAGTGAGAGTTCAGTGTAGGGACACCCCCGTGAAATAAGTCTTAGAAAAGGGGTGAAAGATCTGTCTGCCTTTGTTGACATGTAGAAAATTTGCTTCTTGCTCACTAGATCAGTGTAGAGTTAGGTTTTTCTTGTAATTCTACCCTTTGCAAGCAGCACGTGGCTTCCCTAGATTTGAGTTCAGATGGCAAGAACTCCTTACTTTGTTTATTGAAGAAGTGCTTTATAAAGTCTTTTTGCATCTTGTTTCTGATGTGGTTGCTATAGGAACCCTGTAAGAATCATGGAAGGCAGGCAGGTTAGCTCTTTTCTGAACAGCAGCAGATGAGAATTTGAAGTCCAGACCTCTTACTTTCTATTGGGCCAAACTGGGGCATCCTATTGTAGTTGGAACCTTTAAATTAAGCCAAGTCCTCATTTGTGGCCTTTTTTTTTCTCCCCACCAAACTTTGTATTATGGAAACATTCCAGACATAATCAAAAATAGAAAAGTATGATGAGCTTTTATGTCATGTAGCTGTTACCAAGTGGACAATACTTATCAAGTGGTCTGTCTTATTTCTGTACCTCTATACATTCCTTGCTTACCTCATGATGGTGGTATCTTTCTTAAAAATTGGGAACGTAAACTTGTTTCTCTCCTATTAAAAGGTGAGAGTGTTCACCATGAGTGGTTTATTTAGAGCCTAGCACAATAAGGTTCATTGGATGGAATATAAACAAGTTGGAGGGGTGTCTTATATGTATTAGCTCATGTAGTCCTTGCAACAGCTTTTTGATGTAGGTGGTATTTATCCCCATTAGATAGATAAAGAAACTGAGGCACAAAGAAGTTAAATAACTTGCCCAAGATCACACAGCTATTAAGAGGTCAAGATTTTATAGGGACAGAAAGGTGTGATTCCTTTTCTCCCCATTGTAAGAGTCACGGCTAACACTTCCGTAACAAAAGACAAGTTAATAAGGAAAAGGCCTAACAAATTTATTTAATCAAGTTTTACATGACACGGGAGCCTTCAGAATGAAAACGCAAAAATACAGGGAGAACTATCCATTTTTATGCTTAGGTTCGACAAAGTGTGAACAGCCATGTAGAAATACGACTGGACAAAAAGGTATGATCTAACAGTAACAGACTGAGATGGGAAACCCAGCATGGCCTGTCTGTTCAGATTCTTCTTAGCTTCTTTGTAGCATTCCTTCCTCCCAGGTTTGGAGCAGGACTCCTCTGGAATGGGGTCTTTGACCTTTTATTGGACAAGAGTAGGTCAAAGAATTTCTTCATGGCTAAGTCCTAGACAGAAAGGTGGAAGAGGGTTAGAGTGACAATTTTAGTTTTTATGAATGGCTTGGGGGAAAGGGGTTCTATGTCCTGCCTTGGATAAGAGGAATTCTGGTTTCTGTGACTTAATTTGTTGGAGAATAAGGGGCAAGAGGTAGGAGGTCAGGAGAAGGTCAGAGAGACCTTGGTTCTGAGGCTCCTTTGGTTCAGAGTACTCAGCATGCCTAAGTGCTTTGGGGTATTGTTTTCTGAGCCCCAACAATTTTATCCCAGAAAGTTAACCATTGCCTTGTCATGAGGTAAAACTGATGAGATTTTAATCAGTGAGTATACAGCAGTGAGCATATGGAGAGTTATATCCGAAGACTACAGCTGTTACATACAAATTCTTAAATACAAAGGAGTAGCAAGCTTTTTAATTACCCCATATGTTTAATTCTAAGAATAAATATGCCTTCTCTAAGATTTAAGTGATTCTTTTCAGTTGGAGGAACTAGATTTTATTAACTGAATTCTGGGAAAGGAGATTTGGAATTTGAAACCATAGTGTCACCAGTTTGTTAGTTGATATTGGAATTGTATGAGTCCTTGGCCAAACAGTTATTTGAAAATGGCCCTCCTTAATAGGAGAGTCTACCCAGGAAATTTTGTATCCTATTGGCAGAAATTGCTACTTTAAAATGTTTAGTATTTTGTTACTATAAAGGCTGTATATATTGAGTGTAGAAAATTCAACAAATGTGGAAAGCTGTAAAGAAGGTAGTAAAAATGGCTTATAATTTTTAACATGTTAATGTATTTCCTTCCAGTATTTTTATAAGCATATACTTTATTTCATATCTCACACAGAAGATAGTTGCAATTTTACTCCTTGCTTCTTGCTGTTTACATATTGTGGGCATTTTTCTACATCAGTCAAATTTGTAAATTCTACCAGAGAGTGTTCATGGATGCAACATTCTGGAGGTCAGCTTGGTGATATGGTTAATATTTAAATATTATCCTTCATTTGGTCTTTTGTCATATTTTGTGACTATTTTTTCCAGTTCACTTACTTTTTTTTCCCCATGTAAAAGTTTTTAACATTTATGTAATCAGAGCTATCAGTCTTTTTTTAAATGCATTCTCACATATTTAATTTTAGTATTTATATGATTTTTTTTTAAATGCTTAAACCTTTGATTCATCAGGAACTTATTTTTGTGTTGGGTTAACTAGTTATTCCAATACCAATACCACTTTACTAAACAGTCTTTTACTTTCTCACTCATTTGATATACCATCTTTATGCTTTTTTATTGTAAAATTAAATTCCTATTTCTACTTTGGTCTGTTTCTGACATAGGATATTTTTAATGCTCTTTGTTATATATATACTGCCAAATTGCTTCTCAGTTGAATTTATTTCTTAATATTTAATTAGTATAGCTTAAGATTCAATTTCTGAATTATCTGAAAATTGTAAAACCAATGCTTTAATGCTTGCTGATTCTCCCTGAACACACATCAGTTAGAAAATAGGATAAACCATATTTTTTAAAAAGTAAATAGAATTTTACTTAAAGTACAGTAAAAGACTTGAGAAACTAGAATAATTTTTTTGTACAATTCAGGCTCTGAAAAATCTCTCGAAATGAGAACAGTACACTTAGTACACTTAGGAATATGCTTTGAATAGTGTAAAATGACAATTCAGCAGAAACAGTAGTAATATTGTTTATTTTCAGAGATATCTCTGAGCTGACAGGATTTCCTGAAATGTTAGGGGGACGTGTGAAAACGTTGCATCCTGCAGTTCATGCTGGTAAGTGAATGACAATTCAGCAGAAACAGTAGTAATATTGTTTATTTTCAGAGATATCTCTGAGCTGACGGGATTTCCTGAAATGTTAGGGGGACGTGTGAAAACGTTGCATCCTGCAGTTCATGCTGGTAAGTGGTTGGTACCTTCAGTTTAAAACAATTAGTGTTTTTCAGAAATATTTTAGTTGATAACTTTGTAGAATAAAGGAAATAAAGGGCAGGTCATAAGCTTTAAAAAATTTTACCTTTACAATTATATTGGTTTTGACATGTTTGCTGCCATATTTCATAATACATTAAGGCCTGTTTAAAATCTGGCTTGCTAAGTGCGCCGCTTGGGAAGTGTGGCGGCGCTCCCGCCCGAGGGTTCGGATCCCACATGCAGACCGGTTCCCGCTCACTGGCTGAGCGAGGCGCGGGAGCAACGTCGAGGGTTGCGATCCCGTTGCCGGTCCCCGGTCCGGTACGGGGGCAACACTGAGGGTTGGGATCCGTTGCCGGACACGGAAAAAGACAAAAGACAAAAAAATAAAAAAATAATAAAATAAAATCTGGCTTGCTGTATAACATGATAAATTCAAATTGTTCTCCTCTGCTTGCTGTTAGTCCTGACCTGTTAAGTAATTTAGAGTGTAGTATTTCCCACTGGAGTTATTGAAAATATTTAGATTTTATAGTAAGAAAAGACTTTTAAGACAATTCAGACTTAGAATAAAGCATCACAATCTAACTGACTTTAAACTGACATTTTTTTGTAGTGCTTTTACATGTGTTCATCTGAGACAGCAAATTGCGTATAAACCAAAATGCAAGAAACAGGTATAATTTTAACTTGCCAGTTGCAGTACAATTTGGCAAATAAAGGCTAAAAGGCTAAGGATCATCAGACAAACCATTGACTTATGGGAACACATAGATTGTAACGGAACTGGCAATAGTTGTGTAAAAATTCCTTTTGACTTTTTCACTTTTTGTTGCTCAAGAAGCAGGCATCAAGAACTGATGAAAAAGATTTTTAAATATGTCCACTCCTGTTAATTTTTTTTGTTTTTTAACTCCGTGAGTATGTATTTGGTATTCTTTAATTAAGAATATTAGAGTATTTGGGCTGGCCGATTAGCTCAGTTGGTTAGAGCACAGTGTTACAACTCCAAGGTCAAGGGTTTGGATCCCCGTAGTACCTTATTTGGACTTGTTTTTTGAACCTAATACTTTTTTAACTTTGTTAAATTAGGAATCCTGGCTCGTAATATCCCAGAAGATAATGCTGACATGGCCAGACTTAATTTCAATCTTATAAGGTAAGTCTTTGCAGGTGAAACTTTAACACATGCAAGATCAGAGACAAAGAGTGTGCCAAACTTGTTGTCCGTCCCACTCCTTTTTTTATTCATTATAAACCTTTACTTTGTATCTTCTGTGTGACATTATATGTGTGTAAACATTTTGGTTTTGCCAAATTTACATTATCAATATATGTACTCAAGCTAAAAACAACCTTTGCTTTTTTAGGAAGTTATGATCTAAGATTTAATACATATAACCAACTTAGTCATTTGCATGAAGATGTTGACAGTTTCTTTTAAATATATGTAGCAGCTTTATTGAGATATCTTTGACATACCATATAATTCACCAATATAAAATGTACAGTTTAGTGGTTTTTTAGTATATTCACAGAATTGTGCAACACATTCAGTGCTAGAACATATTTTTCACCACCCCCTCGGAAAAAAACTCCATACCTATTAACATTAATTCTCCCCTGTTTTTCCCTAGCACCTTCCAGCCTTGGCAACCACCAGCCTATGTTCTGTCTCTATGGATTTGCCTATACTGGACATTTCATATAAATGGAACCTTAGCTATGTGGTCCTTCATGGCTGGTTTCTTCCACTTAGCATGTTTTCAAGGTTCATCCATGTTGTAACATGGTATCAGTACTTCATTAATTTTTATTACTGAAAAATAGCCCATTGCATGGATAAACCCCATTTCATTTATCAGTTTATCAGATGATGGACATTTGAGTTTCTCCTTTTTGGATTATAAATAATGCAGCTATGAATATTCATGTACAGGTTTTTGTGGGAACATGTATATTCATTTCTTTGGGGTATATACCTAGGAATGGAATTCCTTGGCCATATGGTAACTCTGTTTAACCTTTTGAAGAACTGTCAGACTATTTTCCAGAGTGTTGCACCATTTTACATTTCCAGCAACAATGTACAAGGGTTCTGGTTTCTCCACATTCTCATCAACATTTATCATTATCTTTTTGATTCTAGCCATCCTAATAGGTATGAAGTGGCATCACATTGTGGTATGATTTGCTTTTCCTAATGATGATGAATATCTTTTCATGGGCTTATTGGCCATTTGGGTGTCTTCATTGGAGAAATGTTCAGATCCGTTGCCCACTTTTTAGTTATTTATCTTTTTATTATTGAGTTTAGTTTACTTTCCCCAATTCTGTGGATTATGTGGTTTTTAAAATTTTTTCAGTGATAGTCAGTTTACCTAGTCATGTGTGGCTTCACGATGGGCATATGTTTTGAGAAATGTGTTGTTATATTTGTTGTTGTGCGAATATCATAGAATGTACTTACACAAACCTAAATGGTATAGCCTACTACACACCTAGGCTATATGGTATAGTCATTATAATCTTTTGGGACCACCATCATATGTGATGCTTGTTTTTGACCGAAATGTCTTTATGTGGCACGTGGTTGTATTTTTTCTTTCGTTGCTTGTGCTTTTGTTGTAACCTAAGAAACCAAGTCTTTGCCTAATCCTGGGTGATAAAGATTTAAAAGATTTTAGTTTTGGCTCTTCCACTTAGATCTTTGATTCATTTTAATGTAATTTTTATATAGGTGTGAGGTAGGTTTCCAACTTTATTCTTTTGTATGTGGCTGTCCCAGCATCATTTGTTGAAAAGACTATTCTTTCTGCCATTGAATGGTCTTAGCACCCTTCATCTATGTGTCTGTCTTTGTGTCAATGCTCTACCATTACTGTAGGTATGCAGTAAATTTTTGAAATTGTAAAGTATGAGTCCTTCAGCTTTGTTTTTCAATTCAAGATTGTTTTGGATATTCAGAATCCCTTGCATTTTTTTCATGCTTTTTAGGATCAGATTGCCCATTTCTGCAAAAAAGGCAGTTGGAATTTTCACAGGGATTGTGTTGAATTTGTAGATCAATTTGGGGAATATTGCCATCTTTACAATATTAAGTTTTCCAGTCCATGAACATGGACTATCTTTCTGTTTATTTAGATTTTCTTTTACTTCTGTCAACAATGTTTTGTACTTTTTAGTATACAAGTCCTGTGCTTTTGTTAAACATATTCTTCAATTTTATTCCTTTTGTTGCTATTGTAAGTGGAATTGTTTTCTTAATTACATTTTCTGGTTCATTGCTAATGTATATTGGTATAATTGATTTTCATATGTGGAGCATATAAGTTGCAACTTCCTTGCTGAACTCATTTATTAGTGCTCATAGGTTTTTTTGGTTCCTTAGGATTTTCTATATACACGATTATATCACCGCAAATAGAGATAACTTCATGTCTTTCTATCCAATGCTGGTGTCTTTTATTTTATATTTGTTGCTAATTGCCCTGACTAGAACCTCCAGTAGTACAATGTTGAGTAGAAGTGATCAATGTTGAGTGAGAGTGGACATCCTTGTCTTGTTCCTGATCTTAGGGGAAAGTATTCTTTCACCATCAAGTATGAGGTTAACCGTGGATTTTTCTTACACTTTATCATGTTGAGGCAGTCTCCGTCTGTTCTTAATTTGTTGAGTGTTTTTATCATGAATAGATGTTGAATTTTGTCAAATGATTTTTGTGATCTATTGGGAGGATCAGATGGTTTTTGTCCTTTATTTTATTGCCATTCCATTAACTAGTTTTTAGATATAAAACCAACTTTACATTCCTGGGGTAGACCTTACTAGGCATTGTATGTACTTCTTTTTATATTTTTCTGGATTTGGTTTGCTAGTATTTTGTTGAGGATTTTTGTGTCATTATACATAAGAGATAGTGGTCTGCAGTTTCCTTGTGATATATTTGTCTAGTGTATGTATCAAAGTAATAGGCCTGATAGAATAAGCTGGGAAGTGTTTCCCCTCCTCTTCTGTTTTTCTGGATTTTTTTTTTTTTTTTTTTTTTTTTTTTTTTATTTGTTTAGTTTTCACCAGTTAAGCTTGTTTTGCTGGGGAGCCTTCCCACAAAGCTGCTCAGGTTACAGCCCTGGGAGTGGAACTCCAGTGGGTGTTAATTTTATATTAGTTCTGTATTTAGATTCTTTTGGCCTTTCTATTACCATTATTTTTATGACTTCTCTGGTAGCAAAACAAACAAGTATTTCACCTTTAGAATGCTCCATTGTTTTTCATTAATTGCACACAGTCCACTGGAAAAGGAATCAGATGTCCTAGATAATATGAGGGTACTTCAAAAAGTTCATGGAAAAATAGAATTGAAAGATAATACAAATCTTTCCATGAACTTTCTGAAGTACCCTTGTAGGGATCACATCCAAAAGAGGATCTTATCTTTAATCCTGCATTTTACATTTCTATTAAATTTTTAAAAAAAATTTTGGTGGCTTGTTAGTACTGGGTAGCTAAGCAGCAACATTGCAACATGATTTGGAGGGACTAATGTGTGTCCAGACCCAGAGCACCTGCTGACTCATTACCTGTGCTCTACGGTAGTAGAACATGCTGACTTTTATACAACTTTTTAGAATTCTAAAATGTCATGCTCACAGTTTATATTTTAGATCTTTATGGTTTTTGATTATGTTAATAGTATTGACTTATTTTTTCCTAGATAGCTGTAAACCACAAAAGGTAAGTTTTTAATGATGGCTAAATTCCACTTTGTTTTAGAGTTGTTGCCTGTAATCTGTATCCCTTTGTGAAGACAGTGGCTTCTCCAGATGTGACTGTTGAGGAGGCTGTTGAGCAAATTGATATCGGTAAGTTAGAAAAAGTATTTTAGAAGACTGACAGAGGAGGGGATTTTTTAAATTATAGGGAGATTTCATTTTGATTTTCATTATTGAGGAAGTGGAAAGTTCAGTTTTCTCCGATTGTGTTCTGTGATGACTATATGTATATGGTTCATGTATCTGCATTTTTCTAAGCTATTTATTTTTTTGTGTCTGCAGACATTCATCTGAATTTTATTATAATTATTTTTTAAGTCAGGAATTAAAGTGGAAGTGCGTGTACAATTAGTTTATTTGAAAGAGATCCGGAAACTGATATGGAAATACAAAAATAATGTCTTTTGTTCTTCAAAGGTGGAGTGACTTTATTGAGAGCCGCAGCCAAAAACCACGCTCGGGTGACGGTAGTGTGTGAACCAGAGGACTATGTGGTGGTGTCCACAGAGATGCAGAGCTCCGATAGTAAGGACACCTCCTTGGAGACCAGACGACAGTTAGCCTTGAAGGTGGGGATTCGCTTTCATAATATAGTAAAGTAACGCCATTCTAGTGATATGTTTGCCAAACCAGGTGGTGTTTAATTCTTGCTAGATTATGTTACTTCTCATAGCTCTGCTTGGAGCTGGCTATCCTTTTGTTAAAGATGGAGAGACCAAATATTAGAGAGATTCTGTTAAAAAGATTGAAGGAGAATAGGAAAAGGATAATTCATTGTGCTATTCATTGTTATTTGGTGTCTTTCGGGTGTGTGCATATGCGTGTGTGTGTGTGTGTGTGCATGCGTGCACAGGGCAAGGGCATGTAGTTTGCTGTGTACCTAAAAGCATTTTGTCTGCACTTTAGGAAGTGCTGCTAACGTCTCACAAAACTTACACCTGTTGTAGGCATTCACTCATACAGCACAGTATGATGAAGCAATTTCAGATTACTTTAGGAAACAGTACGGTAAAGGAATATCTCAGATGCCCTTGAGGTATGGAATGAATCCTCATCAAACTCCTGCCCAGCTGTACACACTGAAGCCCAAGCTTCCCATCACAGGTAAAACCTGAGTGTTATGTGGCACAGTTTGCTGTGTCTGGATACATGTGTGTCTTTGTGTATTGTGTCTGATGTGGTTCACATTTAGAAGATAAAGTAAATTACATAATACCTCTTATAACCATCCAAAATTTGAGATGCCAGTTGTACTTGAGGTCATATGGGGTTCTGGAGAGAAGTCAAGTTGTAGATACAGATTGGAATGTCTTTAGCATACGGGTGTTTTTGAAGACATAGGACTGGGTGCGATGAGCTGGATTTCATAGAAAAGGGTCAAGACCAAGCCTTGGGGTATTTCTCAGCTTGGTAGGTAGAGCAGTAGAGGGATCAGCAGAGGAAAACATGGAGAATTTCAACCAGTTGAATGCTGTTAAGAACAGAAAAAGAACTACTTTGGGGAGAATGTAACAAGCACCAGTTTCCTTGGAAAGATGGGTCTAGAAGCCCAGTTAAAGTGGGCTGCAGTAGAAGTATGAGGTTAAGAAATAGCAGTGATGAAGGTAATTTGTTGAACAGAGAAATTAGGACTTCCATGGGTTTGTAGAATTAAGAGAAGGCTTTTCAGGTTTTTGTCCATTTTTGTTCCTGAGGTTGGCTATTCGAGCGTGTCCTACTCTGGTGGAAGGGAGAGTGAGGTGACAGATATGAAGGCCTTGAAGGGCCAGGCTCTGCTGCGAGGGATGGCCCTGGGTGAGAGCAAGGACAGCCTTGTTCACGTAAGGAGAAGGCCAGCCCGGAGCACGCAGGTCGGAGCACGTGGTGGTGGGAGATGCAGGCGCTCCTGTCCACTCCCTTTGTCCCTGTCACCAGCTGAGGGAGAGGTGGAGAGGGGAGCAGGGCGGGAGGCTGGAGGAGAATGTGAGACATTCTTCTCCTCACCCCTCACATTCAGTGGATCTGTAGGTTCTATCGTTACTCTACCTGAAATATATTTTGAATTTTTCAGACAACTCCCTGCAGTCACCCCATAAAGTTTCCCAGACTGCAGCAATCTAACTTACCTCTCTGCTTTCTCTCTTGGCCTTTCTGTTCCTCACCACACTGCATGCACATCATTTGGTGTTAACCATTCACTGGCCATCCTTCTTCCCCATGTTCCCTGCCCTGCCCCGTGGACCCTGTGTTTGTGACACTCATCTGCCTCTGAAGCCCTCCCTCAGCTGCTCCCAGCCCTTCTCCTTCGCGTCCCACGGTCCCAGCTCCTTTCACTCCAGATCAGCCATTCAGATCTCACCTCTCAGAGAAGCCTTCCCCAGCTGCTCAGACCAAAGCAGCTGCCCACCACACTTGATCACATCACCCCATTTTGCTGCACGTCTGTTTTTCCTTCGCACATTGGGATGTCAGCTCCTGAGAGCAGAAACTTGGTCTGTCTTTGTTCCCTGCGGATCCCCAGCACTTGGAATACTGCTTGGCATGTTCTCTATGTGTTTGCTGAGTGAATAATTGGAAATTTGACATTTTGCATGAATTTTTACTTCTAGAACTTCTTAAAACAGATTTATTTACTGTTTTATCTCAGATATTTCCTCCTTATAGTTTATATTTCCCATTTAGATTCTGGAGCAAGAAATATTCCTAGTACTTTCAGTTTCTATACTTTTTATTTTCAATAGCATTTTCATTTCTACTATGTAAAAGTCTTTATGAATTGTGTGTGTGTATTTCTTTCTTTTGAAGTTTAAAGTATTGTTTGTAGTAAATGTGGCAGAGGAAGCCCTGGGCATATAAATAAGGATTTCTTTCAGAGATTCATAGGGTTTCTCCCAAACATGGGCTTATTTTCACAACAGAAGGGGCCCTTTGCCTTTTCATATGGTTTGAATATTTGGCAATGACGTAATTACAAAGCACATGCTTGTTTGTGTGTCTAGAAACAAAGCTGAAGCAAGAATAAAGATGGAGTGGTGTGGGTGTGTGTGTGTGTCTGAGATCTTAATGACTGGTTTTCTTGTGATTGGAATCGAGAAGATTCCTCTTTGTTTCAATTATTTGATAAGTGTTTAGCAAACTGTAAACATTTCTCTGTAGCACTTTCTATTATGTCTAAATGGTTATTACTGTCTGCGAAAATTTGACATTTGAAGGGGAACTGGTACTCTTAACTCGGATGTTCCAGAAACCAAAAGTTTTCCCCCACTTACCACCATTAGCCTAAACCGTCTATGAAGACAGGGTGCTGAGGGGGGTGTACATATGGTGTCTCATTTTCTATGCCTGTGGGATCACCAGTCCATCATAGTTTCTCCCATTCCTGAATCTCTGTTATTGATTTACTTCTAGACTGGCTGGATTTGGTCCCCTAGTAGTGTGTGTGCACGTGTGTATATGTGTATGTTCGTGCACATGTGTGTGTTCAACCCATTCCTGAATCTCTGTTATTGATTTACTTCTAGACTGGCTGGATTTGGTCCCCTAGTAGGGTGTGTGCACGTGTGTATATGTGTATGTTCGTGCACATGTGTGTGTTCATGCACATGTGCATTTTTTTAAGATGGACTCAGGCTCAGCTGCTTTGTTCTCCTTTATCATCATGTTCTTATATGTTTATGTATATCTGTTTGCCTTTTAATTATACTTAAAATATTTACATAGTCTTGATCAGTGTTTTTATTTTTTTAAAAATGTACATATATCTGACCTTATTAACCCTCATTGGTAATGTGTGTATATATTTTTGCACACAGTTCTAAATGGAGCCCCTGGATTTATAAACTTGTGTGATGCTTTGAATGCCTGGCAGCTGGTGACAGAGCTCAAAGAAGCTTTAGGCATTCCAGCCGCTGCCTCTTTCAAACATGTCAGCCCTGCAGGTAAAGCACTGCCCTCTGGAATGCCCTGGGACTGTTTGAAATGCATTTCTTTGTAAATTTTTTTGAATATTGACAAGTTCTAACGTGAATATAGACATTCTATGAAGTCTTAAACCACATTTGTCAAGTGTATTGATAACACCATCAATGTAGTAATATAAAATCTGATAACATAACGTACATGTATATAATTGTGTAACATTATTGTGAGATAGGATGACCAGGTGATAGCTTTTTTGCAGTGGAAATATGAGGGTTTAGAAAATAAAATTGAAATAGCTTGATACAATAGATTACATATTTTTTCACATGTTTAAAAATGTAACTGAGCAGACATAAGAGAGTTGTTCTTAAGATACTTTTATAACTTTTTATAGCCATTGTAACTTTTTATCTTTTGTAACTTTTTGTAGTCATTGTATGAAATACCTTTTTGCTTCTATGTCTTTTTTTTTTTTTTTTTTTTTTTTTTTTTTTTTTTT